>NC_138207.1:97416768-97421768 GCF_964194415.1 Vipera berus | reverse complement strand
CGTTCTGCTCGTTGGATTGTTCCCCGGGCGATAGCAGGAGCCTGGACGGACGCAGGAATCGAGGGAGGCGGGGCAGAAGACGGAGGCACTGGGGCACCCTTTGGAAGAACCTGTTTGGTGAGGGTGGTTGTTGTCTTCCCAGGAGCAAACTTTTGGGAGAAGGAGTCGTCCGTCACCCAGGGGGGACGGCTTGCAGGCTCAGCTTGGCTTGGAATATAGGTATGTGTAGACACCGATGGTGGGGCGGGGGCCGGAGCTGCTGTAAATGAGAAATTTGGCACTTAATAATCCTCATTTTCATTTCTGCAGACTGCAATATTTGTCAGGATGTTCTCCTTCACACCTGAGCAGCCTCAGATAATCTTAACTTGGCTTAGCCTGCTTTCGAAGTCTGATGCTGGAGTAGACCTGAGATATTGGGTAATCCTCTGTCTTTAGAGTCAAACAAATGGCAAGTAGTTTTGCTGCTAACCTTCGCTAATTTCAGCAGTTAATGTTGCCCTGAGATAGGGGTAGGCTATGCTGACTCAGGAATTCTGGGAGTTGAAGTCCATGAGTTATAAAAGACCCGAGGTTGCCTACCCCTGCCCTGAGAGAACGAGGTAGCACAGGTAGTCCTCAACTTACAACAGCTTGTTTAGTGACCATTCAAAGTTACAGTGGCACTGAAAAAAGTGACTTATGACGTTTTTCACACTTGCAGTATCCCCATGGTCATGTGGTCAATATTGAGAATCTGCGCAACTGATTTATATTTATGACGGTCGCCGTGTCCCGGGGTTCACCTGGTCCCCTTTTGCGACCGTCTGACAAGCAAAGTCAATGGGGATGCCCAATTCGTTAACAACCATGTTACTAATTTAACAGCTGCAGGGATTTACTTAACCATTGTGGCCAGAAAGGGCAAAACCCACTTAACAAATGTCTTAAAAGGTAAAGGTAAAGGTTCCCCCGCACATGCATGCTAGTCGTTTCCGACTCTAGGGGCCGGTGCTCATCTCCGTTTCAAAGCCGAAGAGCCAGCGCTTGTCCGAGGACGTCTCCGTGGTCATGTGGCCGGCATGACTAGACGCCAAAGGCGCACGGAACGCTGTTACCTTCCCACCGGAGTGGTCCCTATTTTTCTACTTGCATTTTTACGTGCTTTCGAACTGCTAGGTTGGCAGAAGCTGGGACGAGTAACAGGCTCTCACTCTGTCTTAACTTAGCAAAAAAAAAAAAAATGAGCTCAGTTATGATCATAAGTTGAGGATTACCTGTATCCAAAGAGATGGCCTAATGTAATGGGCAAGAGGAATAACCTCAAGGAACAGTAGGAAGAAATATAACAAAAGACAAGAGATAAAAGAAATCTGACTCTGGCCTCGAACTGAGAAAGCACCTCTGACTTGATTTTCCCTAGTTCTCATGAAGATAAAAATAATATTAGCATTAATATCTCTGGTTTCCAAAGGGACGCGGTGGCTGAGTGGGTTAGGACGCTGAGCTTGTCAATCAGAAGGTCGGCAGTTTGGCGGGTCGAATCCCGAGTGCCGCGTAACAGAGTGAGCGCCTGTTACTCGTCCCAGCTTCTGCCAACCTAGCAGTTCGAAAGCACGTAAAAATGCAAGTAGAAAAATAGGGACCACTCCGGTGGGAAGGTAACAGTGTTCCGTGCGCCTTTGGCGTCTAGTCATGCCGGCCACATGACCACGGAGACGTCCTCGGACAAGCGCTGGCTCTTCGGCTTGGAAACGGAGATGAGCACCGGCCCCTAGAGTCGGAAACGACTAGCACGCATGGGCGGGGCAACCTTTACCTTTACCTTTACCTATCTCTGGTTTCCTAATTTAATCTACCTTGAAAGGACTAACTCTCTTCCATTACCTGCTGGAAGTTGGGTATAACATAGCCCCTGAACATGGAGGCTCCCTTTGGCCGCTGGTTAAGTGGACCCATGTTTTATGAAAATGACTGATTTTTTTCCCCCTGGTGAAATGAAGTAAAGATCGCGTGGCAAATTCAGTCGTAAGCAGAAAGCTGGGCTCAAACATCAGCCCGCAGCTTTCAGGACTTCATCAGCTCCAAAAGACAGAGAATTTGCAAACTAATCCTGGACTGCGTGCTCTAGCTTTTAATAATAAATTTTGGAACCTAGTCTTTCTCTATTCTTCCTTCTGTTTTATGTTTAAAGGAAAACTTTCTTTTAATTTCCCGTTTAGCTTTCTTTCATTCCTTCCTACCGACTCCAGTGACTCATTCCACTCCCACCTTACCCCAAGGCCTCATTCCTTCGTACGAATATATTTTAAAAAATAATAAAATAAACCTTAAAAATCTATAAATGGAGGCCTTTCCTTGCTCCCAAGCTCCTGATGCCTTATATTAAGTCGCTCAAAAGTTTTTGGAGGCAAATATCTTCTTGTTTAACTCAGAACGCTAGCTTTAAATGTCCCAGTTGCTTTGGTATCTATATCTCAGTGAAAACTATATAGAAATAAATAATCTTGAGCATCTCAAGAAGAAAGAGATGTATATACCTGTACTTTCCTGGGCAAGTTGGTGAATTTCAGACAAGTAAAAAACAATGAACAACTAAGAGAATGCAGTATTTAAAAAAAAAGGAATATCCTACGTAACGGTTAAGTGAAGCTCATCCCACCATATCTGGATTCTGCTGTTTTATTCTGGTGAGGACTTCTGTAAAGCATGGAAAGGCTTAAGTCTTCTTCTGGGACACTGCCATAATGGAAGGAATGTACCACACGGACATCTGGCTTGGCCCTTCTGCTTGCTAGGAACAGAAAGAGCTTATTCTCAAGACACCGAGGGAATCATGGGGGTGAAAGCTAGAACGTCATGCCATCTGCTGACAATTTCGGGGAGCTGGCACCCCACAAATTAGGACTGTCCTTCTGATTTCTGAAGACGTGGTTTATCTCCAGAAAAAGGAAGGCACGGAGTTGTTTTCAGCAAGTGCTAAAGCAGGGTCCTTACTTCAGTGGCGGAATGCAGAATTTCCCCAACTGTGTTTATACATGAAAGCAGCTTGTTAGGTTAATGAGAAATGAATGGATGCCCGTGGCTGTTATTTTAAAAAAAAGCCCTGTTCTCTTCAAAGGTTCAGAATCCTTCTCTTGGTGCCAGGAAATGCTGGCAAACGGGGCTGTCCGCTTGTCACATTTTCCCTCATTCCAGATTCCAGAATCTTCTCCTGTTTTTGGACCCCAGGATCTCAGAGCTGAATTTCAGTTATAAACCAGGTCGGGGCTGATCTTGGCTGACTGGAGAAAAAGATAGCAAGCCACCACCAGAAAATCTGAGATATCTGTGCCAGACTGGGACATACAAAGACTTTCTAGCTGAAGGCGATAGCAAAAATTCCTGCATTGTTCCCATGGAAACCACACGCATATTCACGAGGCTATCCGAAATGGATCTTAACTTCAAGGAAACTTCAACTTTATACTATATAAAAGTATATCTTAAAAAAAGCTTTCTGCAGTTTATTCAAAAGACAATGAACCATCCCTCCAATTGAAAGGTGTGTGTGTGTGTGGGGGGGGGACTGAGGGGTTTAATGTTTTTAAATTGTGATTTAATTTTTGCGGCTAGACTTAATTTAATTTTATTTTAATTTTATATTGGATTGTTTTTAAATTTTGCCTTGTAAACCGCCCTGAGTCCTTTGGGAATAGGGCGGTATATAAACCGAATAAATAAATAAATAAATAAATAAATAAATAAATAAATAAATAAATAAATTAACATTACAGGTAGACCTTGATTTGCAACTAAAATAAGGACTGGAAAATTCATTGTCAAGAGGCCTGGTTGATAAGTGAGTCACCACATGACCGCACCGAATTTTACGACACATTTCTCATGGTTGTTTTAAGTGAGTTTCCTGTTGTTATGAAGTGAAACATCACATGACTGCAACTTGCTGATGGCTTCCCAATTGACTTTGTTTGTCAGAAGCTGGGAAGGTGATAAATAGCAAATCCTATGACACAGGATGCTATGAGCATCGTAAAAGAGCAATGGTTGCCCTTGATTGCAGGACATGGGGATGTCCATGGAGATTCTCAGTCATCCAGGTCATGGATGTCCCAAAGGTGCCTTTTTTTCACGAGGCAACTGGACTTTCTTTTTTCTCTTTGAAGACGTTTCGCTTCTCATCCAAGAAGCTTCTTCAGCTCTGACCGGATGGTGGGGAATGGAAGGATTTGAATTCCTGCCAGACCACTGGTCATTTGCATCCTTTTAGAGAGTCGTTGAGGCCACTTGGAGGTTTGTTGGTGTCCTCAGAGGTGCCTTTTCAAGAGGCAACTGGACTTTTTGGTTTTTGTTTGAAGATGTCTCACTTCTTATCCAAGAAGCTTCTTCAGCTCTGACGGGATGGCGGGGAATGGAAAGATTTATACTCCTTGCAGACAGCTGGTCATTTGCATTCTTTTAGAGCAGGGGTGTCAAACTCAATTTCATGGAGGGCCACATCAGCATTGTGGTTGCCCTTGGGGGGGCCGGGTGGGTATGGCCAGGGTGAGCGTGGCCTACTCGGTGGGCGCAGCTGGAGTGCATATGGCCTACTGGGTGGGCATGGCCAGCACTACATCATTGGCATCAAGGGTGCCTATGGGGGCCTGGGCAGGAGTGGGACAGATCTGGGGGTCTCTGGCAGAAGGAGGGTCTCTGGGCCAGGGCCAAGGCAGCGGG
Organism: Vipera berus; assembly: GCF_964194415.1. Classification (NCBI taxonomy): domain Eukaryota; kingdom Metazoa; phylum Chordata; class Lepidosauria; order Squamata; family Viperidae; genus Vipera; species Vipera berus. Next base: position 97,417,070 of record NC_138207.1, on the reverse strand, counting down.
GACCGTTCCCTCACTGTTTCCAGGATGGCTTTGGGGCCACATGAACCACTTCATGGGCCAGATCTGGCCCCTGGGCCTTGTGTTTGACATGTCTGTTTTAGAGAGTCGTTGATACCACCGGGAGGCTTATCGTCTACCCTGATGACTCATATATACTAAGCCTCCAGGTGGCATCAATAACTTGCTAAAAGAATGCAAATGACCAGCTATCTGCAAGGAGGATAAATCTTTCCATTTCCCCCCACTATCCAGTCAGAGCTGAAGAAGCTTCTTGGCTGAGAAGCGAAACGTCTTCAAAGAAT
>NC_138207.1:97319665-97416568 GCF_964194415.1 Vipera berus | reverse complement strand
AGGCCTGGCCTCTGAAACCAAAGCAGATGACGCATTCATCAGAAGACAGAACAAACAGCTGGAGAACGATGCCCCCCACCACCATACAAGGTGACAACTCTTCCTTGGAAGCTCCAGAAGCAAGCTACCACCTAGAAGCCTAACACAGTTAATAAGCACCTTTCATTATTATTTTTTTATCGGAAACAATGGGAAAACCTTTTAAAAAAGGAGAAATCAAATGCTTAGGGCACTGTTAGCCTATTTGTAGAGCGCACATCCGAAAACCAGCTCCAAGGTTATTTGGTTAAGAGGGTGAGGTTTCAGGTATCAGAGAAGACAACTCCGGTGGCCTTATCCTGGCCTTGATTCCAATGGAAAGGAGAAATCTGGTGTGCACGGGACACAGCAATACAGGGGCTACACCAAGAAGAATCTTCTAAAAATGTCCTTCGACAGAATGACCAGTGGAGGGAAAACGTTCTAGATCTAGCAGCATTTCTGCCTTAATGGAACATCCCAACTGTTCCAGTTTCTCGTTGAAGGGCTGATGTCCCCACTTGTTGTGATTCAGAGTCAGCCTGTGGGTTCGGCAGTTGGGTTGGACGATTCAGAGGAGGAGGAGAGGGGTGTTGGAGAGCTTGCTGAGGATAGTATTGAGGCTCCACAGAGCCCTCAGCCAGGCCCCTCCCATCTGGTCACGACGCAGACCCAGCTGTGTGAGCCTGACAGCGTGGATGAAGATGACCCACAGCTGGCCCTGTTCAAGGACGCCCGACGCAGGAGGCAGTCAAGCAGGAGTAAACAGAGGAAGGCAATGGGGCACCTCGGAAGGAGGCAGAGAGAAGCCACGCCCTGAACTGTTTAAAAGGGGAATGTGTGGGAGGGCTGGTTTGCTGAAGGCAACCGTTTGAATAGCTCCTGTTTCATGGTTTGTGTTTGCTCTCTTTGCTCTCTTTGCTCTGTTTTATGTTAATAAATTTGGCAGGCTTAGTTCCAGCCTCTTGCCTTTTTGTAAAGGGGTTGTCCCTGTCTTTTCTGCAGGGCAGGTAGTAGGCTGGTACAGAACACCACTTTTACCAAGACTGAGGATGGCTATTGTTTCACATCCAGGAAAAAAAAAAGAGGACATGGTGTCCGAGTCATCTTCTTTGGAAGTTGCTTTCTTTCCGTTGTAGAGGAAGCCGATTGGCTGAAGGCCAGGAGACCCATCCTAAGGGCCTAGGCTGGAAGACTCTGGGTTTAGATCCTTCTAGAATTCTTTCTAGAATCTCAGGCCAAGGATTTAGTTGTAAAGACCAGGGTGCTTTAGTAACAAGCAAACATTACTTTCTACTCATTAAATCTATTTTTACTTATATTTACACCACCGTTCCAATTTCCTAACAATGTGTCCAAGATTATTCCTGCGGCACGCCTGCAAAGAAATCTTTCTTTTTTTCAGCAACAGCCTGTTGTACGTCCCGGTTAGACTCACGAGGGAAGCGTTTTGCTGAGTCTAGCTAGCAGTACCTCTGAGCAGTGTGTGTGTGTGTGTACACACCCACCCACCCACCCACACACACACACACACACACAAACACACTGAACTTTGAGGAGCAGAGAGCAAAACAGGAAGGGCAGATTAGAATTTCTCAGGATGAAAATGCAGGGGCTCCTGAAAGAGAGAACACAGCACAGTCCTTCATTAATAAAAGATCTGAGCTGGGCTGTAAAAAATAAAAAAGAGAGAGATCCATCTAAATTTCAACGGGAGAAAATTAGAGATTTGGATGGAGCTGACGGTGCTTTGCCAGGCCAGCTCGGAAAGACTCAAAGCCGGGCGGATGTGACTGCGGGGCAAGCAAGAATTAAGTTTGGAAACGATTAGTTGCCAGAGAAACGAAGCGGCTGCAGATAAGGAGCGCATTAATGCTGCACTAATGATCAGCTGTCAAATGAAACGCGAGAAGCTTTGAGTAGGATACCTCTTCTGGGACTGATGGGCGACGGAAGTCGAAGCTTGATGGTGGAAGCTAAAAAAAAGAAAAAAAGAAAAGAGAGCGTTTTGTTTTTTTAAATGCAGAAAAATAAAATCAGCCTTGATGGAGGCATAGCATTTCGAACGAGAACCAAGATTTGTGAAGAAGGGACGACGCACGGAAGGGCTGAAATTGGTTATTTTGGTTTACACAACGGGACAGGAAACAGGCGCTCTGTAAAAACAACCCGAATGGAGTTAGTGACAGGAACGGAATTGGAAAGGGTCTTGGAGGTCATCTAGTCCAACCCCCTGCTCGAGTAGGAGACCATTTCAGACAAACGGCTGTCCCGTCTTCTTCTTAAAAGACCCAAGAGCACCCAAAACCTCTGAAGGAAAACCCTTCCATGGTTTGATTGTTCTCATTGTTAAGAGAATCTTCTCCTTAGTTCCAGGTTGCTTCTCTCCTTGATTAGTTTCCATCCATTGTTTCTCGTCTTGCCTTCTGGTGCTTTGGGAAATAAGTTGACTCCACTCTACTTTGTGGCAGCCCCCTCAAATACTGGAAGACTGCTATCACGTCACCCCTAGTCCTTCTTTTAACTAGAGAAGGAGGCATACTCAGCTCTTCCAGTGGTTAGGCCCCTAGTTGACTTCGCTGCTCTTCTCTGAACTCTTTCAAAAATTTCAACCCTCTTTGTTGTAATGGGGTGACCAAAACTGGATGCATGGTCTTACTAGGGCTTTATAAAGCAGTACTAGTACTTCACGTGATCTGGATTCTATCCCTCTGTTAATGCAACCTGGGATCACACTAGCTTTCTTGGCTGCCGCCGCAGGCTGCCAGCTCATGTTTAGATGGTTGCCACCAGGACTCCAAGATCCCTCTCGTCTAGTCCTCAACTTATAACCACAATGGGGTTATAAGCAAGGTGGTTGTTAAGTGGCTCACGTCCGATTTTTACAACCTATTTTTTTAGCCATTTTTAAGTTAACCGCACGGTCATTAAGGAAATCTGACTTCTCCTGTGGACTTTGCTTGTTGGGAACCACTGGTAAGGTCACAAAAGGGGATCACGCGATCCCAGGATGCTGAAACTGTGATAAATGTGAGGAGTCTCAGGTCACATTTCTCTGTCCCATTCTCATTTCCAACAGTTGCTAAAGGAACCGTTGTAAATCGGGGACCACTTGTACCTTCTTAAGGGGTAATCTGGAGCACTAGGCTATGGTAGCAGAGGGCCGTTACCACCAACTAACCATCTGGATCTTCCCTGATTTTTCTTGACTGTTTCCATCTGTCAGAGAGGCAGAGGTTGAGCTGGTGCCTGCTCAGGGGGGACTGGAGTGAATCTGTTTGATTTCTTATAATTTCTACCCACTTCGTCCTCTTTTGCCTCGTCTGCAAGAAGCTTTAACTCTTTTCCTTACGTGTCGGTTAGACCTGGTTTAAGATATCCACCAAACTTTAAAATGTAGGCAGCTTTAAACTCTGTTGAATTGGTCTGAAGAAACTTTTGCCTTAAAATTTTCTCCTAACAAATCTTAACTCTGGTTTGTCAAGAACTCTGAGAGTGACTTGGGGAGGGTACCAAAATTTGATAGAACAAAGAAAGAAAGAAAGAACGCAGTTTTGTAACCCACAAACTGACTGATGCCAGATATACTACCATTAAAACAATGATCCTTTGTTGCATCCCAGCAATCACATTCATTCATTCATTCATTCATTCATTCATTCATTCATTCATTCATGACATTTATATAGTCGCCAATCTTATAACCAACTCTGGGTGGGTATAGAAATAAATTGCAGATAAAATACAGGAGAAGAATTCTTCCAAATTCTTGTGGCTGTGTTGGAGGAGGAGAAGGGATAGAATTTAGGCTATAATTTAGCCTATAATTTAGAAAAAAATATAACAACATCGTCATGATTATAACAGATGACAAAGAATAAAGTGCTGCAACGTAAGCATTAGATGTACCGTAGGATGGATGGGAGACACCAAGAATTATCCAGACCAAATCTGTGTTTCCTTGAGATGTTATTAAGTGGTTTTACAAAACTTCTTACAACTCAGAATATGAGATCAGCTCCATTTTATAGGTTAGAAGGAGAATTCATGTTTAGAAAAGTTAAAGACACCACATCAAACAACGGAAACAACATAAGAACAACAAAAAATTTAAAACTATTCAAACAAGAAAACAAAACATAATTTGGGAGAATAACTTTCATAAATGAAATTATGATTATAAGGAGAGACGTAAAATGTTAAACATCCTATCCAACATTTTCAGCTGCCATACATTTGGATAGATACACCAAGACAATATATTGGCAAATTTTTCTGTCAGTAAATTTTTCATGTCAGTAAAGCAACTTGTATTTAAAACAACATGGCCTGGAAAGATCCATGGAAGATTGTTTTTTATAAATGATTACTGCAGTGAGGCTATTATATGTGCAAAAAAGGGGAAAGATTCTGAAATATCCATAATTGGAAGAATGGCTGGTGAAGACAGAGCTAGCAGAAATGGCAAATTAACCTGTTTGATTAGAGAAAGATTAACAATTACATTTATTGGAGAGTGGAAACACCTTACAGACTTTTTGCTGAAAAAGAAAAAAAAACAAGAAAAATGAACTTGTGAATTATAGGTTTACAGATTAGCAAGGATCATTTATGGAATGTTGTGACTTTAGAGAGCAAAATATAAATGAACTGCTGTCAATCAGATTAGAAGCTGTTTCTTTATCATTTTTTTTCTTTTTTTCTTTTTTCCCCTTATTTTCTATATTTGTTTGTTAACTTTTATTTTCTTTTATGGTTTTTATTTTTTTATTTTTTATTTTTTTTAATTCCATTTATATCCCGCCCTTCTCCGAAGACTCAGGGCGGCTTACAAGCTTAGCAGTTAAGAATTTTGTTAAGAATTTCCTTAATAATAATTGTGTGTGAAAGCATGTGTATAAAACAATCCTCTAAGGTACGTTGGTAAAGCATACAATTTTGGGGCTGATGAGGTTTCCCATTCTTTGATAAATACGCTAATTTTTTAAAAGATGCATTCTAGTTTTTTGACGCTCTGCCGTAATAAATCAGGCAGCTAACAAATGAATTAATTTCTTCTGGTGTGCTGTTTTATATCTCCTTGGGAACAATCAAGCCACATTAATGTTATTTATGAAGGACTATTGTGCAATCTTTCTAATTTCCTGAAAAGGTTCAATCAAAGGGAATGCTTAAATGGCATTGCTCCAGAGATGGTAATATATATCACTACGAGTACAAACAAGGTCTAGAGACAGGAAGGTTGATGTTGCTATCTCTGGAAAGCAACGAGCCTGAGACAAGGCTGTCATCAGAATAGGTGGTCACCATACCCAAGATCAGGGACGCGGTGGCTCAGTGGGTTAGGACGCTGAGCTTGTCGATCAGATGGTCAGCAGTTTGGCGGGTCGAATCCCGAGTGCCGCGTAACAGAGTGAGTGACTGTTACTCGTCCCAGCTTCTGCCCACCTAGCAGTTCGAAAGCACGTAAAAATGCAAGTAGAAGAATAGGGACCACTACGGTGGGAAGGTAACAGCGTTCCGTGCGCCTTTGGCGTCTAGTCATGCCGGCCACATGACCACGGAGACGTCCTCGGACAAGCGCTGGCTCTTCAGCTTTGAAACGGAGATGAGCACCGGCCCCTAGAGTTGGAAACGACTAGCACGGATGTGCGGGGGAACCTTTACCTTTACCTTTATACCCAAGATCAAGAGATGAACAGTAGGATGATGGTCCCCATACCTAGACAGGGGAATCTAAATTTAACTTCTGAGGAGTCTCTTAACAACAGAGGGTTGAATTGTGTGAATCTGCACTAGCTAACCTTCTTCCTGGACTAGAAGACCTCTGAGGTCCCTTCCAAGGCCTACAATATTCTGTGTTCTTCATCACTCTGTCTTCTTGGATCTGCCATAAAACAGCTGACCTATGCAAGCCATTTCCTATTCTCTTTGCTGCTAGCTCCCGAGCATGAGGGCATTTGTAGAGAAAGATTTATTGCTGAATGCTGGCAAAAGCTCACAGAAGAAAGAGTTGGATGAATTTAATGCCGTTTTAAGGAGCCAGAGCTAGACGTCGAAAAGCAACAAAATTGTCTTCAGCGTCAGTATCTAAATTTTAAGGGGATGCTGCATATTCTTATCTATGAATTATTTCAGTCCGCAGTTCTTGAGAGAAAAAAATATCTTTTTTTAAAAGATTGGAATATTCTGACCTTGGCAAGTCCCATTCCATTACCTCAGCATTTGACCCAGCTCTAATCTTGGGCCTGAACCATGGACATTTTTCTAGGGCTGAAATTGGTAACTTTCAAACTCTGTACCAATGTCACAATGGCCTCTTTCACGTCTCCTACTTGAATGTCAGTATGCCATTCCGCTCTCACAATGTGCCAGGAGGGGAAAAAATGTTTTGCACATTTCTAATTCATGATGATTTGCTGAAACTGATTTTAAAAGCAAACTTATGCCACCAAAAAAGGGATGCGGTGTGGCTCAGTGGGTTAGGATGCTGAGCTTGTCGATCAGAAGGTCGGCAGTTTGGCAGGTAGAATCCCGAGTGTCGCGTAACAGAGTGAGCGGCTGTTACTCGTCCCAGCTTCTGCCAACCTAGCAGTTCTAAAGCACGTAAAAATGCAAGTAGAAAAATAGGGACCACTCCGGTGGGAAGGTAACAGCGTTCTGTGCGCCTTTGGCGTCTAGTCATGCCGGCCACATGACCACGGAGACGTCCTCGGACAAACGCTGGCTCTTAGGCTTTGAAACGGAGATGAGCACCGGCCCCTAGAGTTGGAAACGACTAGCACGCATGTGCGGGAGAACCTTTACCTTTACCTTTATATACCACCAAACGTTCTGAGTTGGCTTATCAAATACCAATCCCAAATCCTTTCCCTGACCTTCATAAGATTATGAACAGATCCTGTTGTGTACGAAGGTTTACGTAGCACCACAGAGACATTTTTTATTTTAAATGATGTTCGTAAACAGTATTCTAATATGCTTAAGTGCACTTTCTGTCTCTGATAAGAATAGCTGATGCTGGGCATCAGTGCTTAAATGCTGAATCCAAGGACTAGGAGAACATCACAGGTAGAAGCTCAGGGGTCTTTAAGAGTCCCAGGGAGATGAATACGCCACTAACTTTCCTGATTTTCCAAGATCTGGAAAGAGCTGAGACAGGCTAAGGTTTGATATCTCTTAATGTAGACTCCATAAAAATCTGACTTCAACTGCAGTAATTGGAGGGGTTAAAATTCTACGTGACTGGAGTTCCTGTTTTTAATTGTCTCTGAATCCCTGTGACCAATTCAGCTTCAGACTTTGGGACTGGTTTCAAACTTCTTTTGTGCCGATTGTCTGGATTTAAGACTTTTCAAGTTCTTTGCTCTGACTAACAGCTCCTGTTAATCAAGCTACCACCACCTCTTCCTCATTTCAAGCAGCATGATGTCTGGCCCAAGGCCAGATTTTTGCAATTAATTTCTGAACATCTCTGAGGGAAAGTCTTGCCATCTCATTAGAAACCAGGCTGGAACCTGTGACTCATTTTCTGCAGAATATATTCAGCAGAAAAAAAAAACATTTTTTCATTGATTAATAAATCTCTGACTGAGTAGAGTGCTCTGCCTTCCCACTCCTTGAAAACTTCTGATTAATTTGGGTGCTTCAAACATGGCTGATCACAAAACTGAAGATGATGTAAAGAGACAAGAACAGAATTTGTTTTCACTTTGCGCACATGTCTACAGTGAATTTTTAAATATGAATTGATAATAGTTCAATCCCTTTCTGAGTTACTATATTCACTTGCCTGTTCAAAAGGTCAACAAATCTGTTAGAAAAAGGCTTTCCTGTCCAGTTAGATACTCCTACCCCTCTCCATCCTTAAAGGTAAAGGTAGAGGTTCCCCCGCACATGCATGCTAGTCGTTTCCAACTCTAGGGGCCGGTGCTCATCTCCGTTTCAAAGCCGAAGAGCCAGCGCTTGTCCGAGGACGTCTCCGTGGCCATGTGGCCGGCATGACTAGATGCCAAAAGCGCACGGAGCGCTGTTACCTTCCCACCGTGGTGGTCCCTATTTTTCTACTTGCATTTTTTACGTGCTTTCGAACTGCTAGGTTGGCAGAAGCTGGGACGAGTAACAGGCGCTCACTCTGCTATGCGGCACTCGGGATTCGACCCGCCAAACTGCCGACCTTCTGATCGACAAGCTCAGCGTCCTAACCCACTGAGCCACCGCATCCCTATTCTCCATCCTTAGTAGGTTGCAACTGAGTCCTGATTAATATTGCAAGAAAGAAATATTGGTGGGTACGCAAAGTAAAAGCTTGGCACATCTCAGCAAACTTTGCGATAAAATGGTGTGCTATGAATACCCCTTGCATAGACTGCAACTCCTTATTTCTGACGGTTCCTTGGGACAATCAAGGTTCCTTCTCAAGTTCTATAAAATGCAAAGTACTACAAAGGCTCAGTGCACCTTTTGATAAGAAGGAATGGAAAAGGCCTAACCACGTTCATCATTCCCACAAGACCTCAAAAGAAGCTTTGGGACCTTTATTCCATGGTTTAACTCAAGTGAGAGGGGGGGTCGGTCCTCTCGCCTCTCCTGTTCAACATCTACATGAAACCGCTGGGCGAGATCATTCGCAGCTTTGGAGTAGGGTACCATCAGTATGCTGATGACACCCAGCTTTTCATCTCAACTCCAAACAACATCAGTGATGCCCTCGACGTAATGTCCCGCTGCCTGAAAGCGGTCCGGGAATGGATGGGGAGGAACAGGCTTCAACTGAACCCGGACAAGACTGAATGGCTGTACGTACCGGCAAGCCAGGATACTCAGAACATCCCATCCCTTAACATCGGGGACAAGTTACTACCCCCTGTTGATAGGGCCCGCAACCTGGGTGTCCTCCTAGACTCGCAGCTCTCCCTGGAAGATCACATAGGAGCTGTGACCAAGGGGGCCTTCTCCCGGGTTCGACTAGTTCGCCAATTACTGCCTTATCTGGACCTGGATGCCTTACGTACAGTCACCCGTGCCCTTGTGACCTCTCGCCTAGACTACTGTAACGCTCTCTACATGGGGCTGCCCTTGAGATCCACTCGGAAGATTCAACTGGTGCAAAGTGCAGCGGCACAGACACTCTTGGGAGCCTCCCGATACTCCCATATCACACCTCTCCTCCGTGCGCTGCACTGGCTTCCAGTTGCCTTCCGTGTGAAGTTCAAGGTGCTAACAATGACATACAAAGCCCTACATGGCATGGGTCCGGACTACCTACGGGAGCACCTTCTGCCAATGTCAGCACCCCACCGTCCTGTGCGCTCCCACAGAGAGGGCCTCCTCAGGGTGCCACCGCTCAAGGAATGTCGGCTGGTGGCCCCCAGGGGGAGGGCATTCTCAGTGGGTGTGCCAGCCCTCTGGAACAGCTTGCCAACCAAAATCCGGATGGCCCCCGACCTCCGCACCTTCCGGCGCGACTTAAAAACTTACCTGTTCCAGCAGTCCGGCCTGGCCTGATAGCTCTAATTGGGGTCCCAGTTTGTTTTTACTATTGTTTTTTTTTCACTATTGTTCAATCTGTATACCTACCTTATTCTGTACACCGCCCCGAGTCCCTCGGGAGAAGGGCGGTTTATAAAAACAAATAAATAAATAAATAAATAAATAAAATATAGGTTGATGATTAGATACTTCAAGAATGGCTTTCGAATTTTATGACCAGCAAATGCCTATTTGAAAACAAGGTTCTACGTCCCTCCCTCCCTCTCTCTCCTCTCCTTTCCTCTCCTCTCCTTTCATCTCTTTCTTACAGATCAGCCTGTCCTCTTCCAGATCTCAAATTTATTTATTTATTTATTTATTTTAATTCCATTTATATTCCGCCCTTCTCCGAAGACTCAGGGCGGCTTACAAGCTTAGCAGTAGCCTTCATTCTATGTATATGCCTGCTTGTTAGGGCTTTCACACACACACCCCAAGCGGCATTATTACAAAGTCAGCTTAATTGCCCCCAACAATCTGGGTCCTCATTTTACCTACCTGGGAAGGATGGAAGGCTGAGTCAACCTTGAGCCTGGTGGGACTCGAACCTGCACTAATTGCAGGCAGCTGGTGTTACTTAAGGAGGCATTAGCCCACTGCTCCACCAAGGCTCATGATCTCAATCTCAAATCTCACAGGGATCACAAGCATCCCAAAAGTTGGCCATAGCGATCTAAGGGCCAAAGAATGAAGCTTTGCTTTGCTTTGCTGGGAAAAACACCGTAGAGATGTGTCAACATTGAACCACTCTGTTTTCCAAAGTTCTGCCAACTATTTTTTGGCACCCTATCTCAAGCCAACAACAATAAAAAAAAACAACACTTGGCTTTTAAGTAATGATTTACACACACAGTTTCTAGAGTTTAAACCGCAGCTTGCAAGGCTATCCTCTTCTGCAGGCGAAAACTGGGGAAAGAGTGGTTTGCCAAAAGCTACCTAGAAAATGTTTGGATTGAGATGAGATTGAAATCACAGATACTCAGCACATGGCTAATATTTCATGTGGTAGCAAAGTACTACCAACTCTCTGCAATATTCCAAGTATCTCGGTTTTCTATCAATTCATTACATACAATTCAAAGTCTTTTTCTGGGGAAAGATCCAGCTATCATAACAGAGGATTTAGTGAACCTTGGAAGAATGAAAGAATGTAGGTGTATTTTTCTGGCTTTCTGTGAATCTAGAAATGAAGCTTTGATTTGCATTGGCAACCCATCACATTGGCACCATCCCCAAAGAAATAGAATGCGCTGGAATTCCTAGTTTAGATTATTAGATTATTCCAGTGAAGCTTTACAAATTACAAGGGGAAAAAAAAATCTGGACTAACCAGGTACAGTATGTACAAAGATGAGGTCTGATATGAGATGGTCAGAGTGATAATATGAACCATGCAGTGATGCAATTTTGCAGCTGATTTATGAGATGTGAGTTTGCGGACATGGACTTCTCCAGACTGAAATCAAGTTGAAATCGAACTGAAATCAAATCAAATCAAGTCTGATTTCAGTTTCCTCCAAAAAATGAAATTCAATTCTTTTGGAATAGCAACAGCACTAGACATAAACTACTTCACAGTGCTTTATAGTACAGCCTTCTCTAAATAGTTTACAGAGTCAGCCTTTTGCCCCCAACTGTCCGGGTTCTCATTTTACCCACCTTGGAAGGATGGAAGGCTGAGTCGACCTTGAGTCGGTGAGATTGGAACTGCCAAACTGCCGACAGCTGGCAGTCTGCAGAAGTAGCCTGCAGTACTCCATTCTAACCACTGTGCCACCACAGTTTTAGGCGCTAAAACTGAGACAGCTACTCAGAAGAAGACATTACAGTAGCAGCCATGTTAAAACAGCCCTAACAAAAATTGACCTATGACCCTCATATTCCTTTCCTACAGGAATTTGTACTTTTAGTTACAGTACTAAGGCTTCCAAGATACATGGAAGTTTCCCCCCCCCTTCCCACGTCCCCTGGAATTCAATTAATTCTTTGTCCTAGCGGAAGGCACACATCAAAGCAACTGGATGGAGTAAACAAATACAAAATTTTACCTTTGGCAGGAGGATGAGATGGAGTCATAAGCCCCAGATGAAGCAGAAACTGGCAGCAGCGTCATCCGATGGACAGCATTATGAGAAGCGGCAGCCTCAGAAAAAGGACTGGCCGAAGCAGCAGGCATAGCAGAAGAGGTGCAGCTGATAGACACAGGATCATGCTCAACAGGGGTACTAATTAAAGTTAAATTGGATAAAAGAAGATGTATCTTTAAACGCTGGGCCTTGACAGGTCCACCAAGGTAGTGGATCAACAAAGATACATACCAAGAAGCAAGTGAACTTGTTTCAGGGTTTCGGAAGCATAGCTCAAAAGGACAAAGGACATCAGGGTTTGAGGACATAGGTTAGGGCTTGGACACACTTGGGGGTAAGAGACTAAGAGAGTCCCCTCACCAAATCTCTGCGTCCCAGCTGTGGGAAGATGCATCAGTTGGTCAATCCAGGCAGGAGATGTGATATGATCTAGATCAGGGGTAGGCAACCTCAGCTCTTTTATGACTCATGGACTTCAACTCCCAGAATTCCTCAGGAATTCTACCCCTGATCTAGATCATATGTGTGGGGAAAGAATTGGCCTTTTGGGGGGTGTTTTGTTTTTTTTGCTGGAGAAGTGTTGGATCAGCAAATTTTCAGCATCCTCTGAGCTGTTGATTCAAAAAATGGGGTGCATGTGATAACAAACAGGATGCCAAAAGGGAAGATGGAAAGAAAGAATGGTAATGTTTGGAGGACTATTGATCCTGACAATGGGTTAGAGCTTGAGCATATTTCATAGCATTTTCTTCTTTTACCCAACTTGGCACACATCTCTCACTTGCATGTGCTAAGTAGAAGGGCGTTCCTGTCAATTTTTGACCCGGCCTTCAGTTCTCAAGATAGTTGCTGGTTTAATTCATGCCTCACCTCATTCACTTCTTCTTTCTCTACTGACCTCTATAATTCCTTCAGGCAAAGTATTTCTGGGATACAACCTGGGTCAAATGAATCTGAAGTCCCCATCTTTACTGTGCGTTGTACAGCTTTATCATCTGAACATGTCCTCTTTTAGGGGCTAAATTTCCTCAAAACCAAATGCTTGCACATCTTATAGGGAACACTTCATTTCTTTGGGGAACCTCCTCTGGTGAGAACAAAGCCTTCCTACTTAGCTTTCTACCTGCAGGTGAGATTTAGTTATCGGGGAGAGCATTCAAATGTGATCCACTTGTTAGCTGTGCTACTCAAAAGGGTTGGGCTAGGCAATTTTCATGATCATCTGCATTAGTTCTTGGAGTTCTCTGAATGATGCTACATCTACTGCATGAAAGCCTAACTAGAACACCTGGGCCTCGTCAAGCACACGATACCATCACAACATCGCAGAGCAAAACTGGTTATGAGACTCATCAAAAGCAAAGCAACCACTTCCCTGGCCTTCCGGAGAAAATAAAAGGAATGGGAAGACTCAAGAAATGGCAGTCAGTGTTTTGTAGCAGGGATCTCCAACCTTGGTAACTTTAAGACTTGTAGACCTCAACTCCCAGAATTCTCCAGCTAGCCATGCTGTGGAATTCTGGGAGTTGGTCCACAAGTCTTAGGCGGGAGACCCGTCCTACAGCATTGCACTGAAGTTATTCTCCAGCTCCCTCCCAAGGACATACTCAAGACATCATTAATGACAGGAGCAAAATACAAGTAGCCACATCAACGGGGACCTTATGGTTTCTCCGGGAGCATTTTAAATGTACAGCATGACTTAGCTGCCAGGAATTGTAAGTATTCTAAACTTCATTTCCATCACTTGTATGAGCACCAGACATGCAACAGAATTCCTTGATCTAAATTAATACCTCAGTAGCCTTTGTTTTATTAACTATTACCTCAGTGATTGTACTGTTGGAAGAAAAGGGAACTTATTTCTACAGTACCATCTGGTGTTCCAGTTACACAGTGAAAGGAAAGAGAGAATGGCAAGCGGAATTGGACAGTGACATGAATTGGACAGCGACGGGAACTGGATCACTGCCAGCTTCTTTCACTGGTCCATTAGTAAAATCCTTATCAAGATTCGACATCCTGCAGAGTTGATCTGTTATTTTCTAACTGTTGTTAATGAGTTACCCTAATAGGTGCAGTTCTAGAGCCCATCTTTTCCAATTTTTTTTTTTCCATAGACAATGCTTTTTCCCCCGCAGACCAAACATAAGATATCCTGCTGAGATGGCAGAGAATATTTAGGGTGTGTTTGGGTTCAACTCTGAGGTGTTTAGGCTGATAAGTTGGATTTCATTCCACAGGATGAGCTCAGAGCTAGATCTGGTCCAGACATAATTTTGTAGAGTTTGTGCTTTACACTGGAACGCAAGATCAGTGATACTGGAAAAGCTGCCTTCCACGTTCCCTTCTCTGAACATTTTAGCTCTTGAAAATTACATTATTACATTTCCTGTAAAAAAATAAATTAAAAATCTCTTGATCTGAATCCTCAGAATGTGTTTAGGTTTCTTTACCAATATTTCAAGTCTGCAATTAGTAACAGCGTGTTGAAGTTCAATGTATCTTCTTTTTTAGATGCTCCAGCATCCCCCAGAAAATATAAAAGACATTGTGTTTTTCACTCTTTTGCACAGAAAAGACACTATGTTCTACAAGTGGGTCTTGAGCAATTCAAGAAACATCACAATTCTTTTTTTTTTTAAAGATCAGGCAAGATGGAAGTGCTATCAAAACTTGTGCATTATCTGGGCAAGCTTGTTCCCAGGTATGGCAGGAGTAAATTTTGACCATGCTCCAGCTTAAGAGGCCACGCTGTCAAAGCTCACTCCAGATTTGCTACTACAGATTCTACTCTACCTACGAGGTTGACTTTGTTCAAGTCCATTGTAGACAACTGTGATCCTGCAAAGTTTGAGAACCTCTAATGTTATATAATTACATACAAAGCCTTTATCTTTTAAGTACACACCAGTCGTCCATTATGTATATTTTTCCCCCTTTCTATTCTGTTTCTGAAGCTTTCTGTAGGAGTCCCAAGCAAACTCAAGCTTCTGGAAATTAAAAGAAGGCCGACAACGATGTGTAACAATAAGTCATAAACAGTTGAATGATAATAACAATGTGATAGCAACTGAGGTGAGTATGAAACAGTTAATAAAAAAAGGAAGACCATCAGAAGAAAAGCAATGAAACGGAGAAAAGAAAGAAAAAAAAATGAATGGGAAAAGAACAAAAATAGTCTACGTTATTACAGGTAGTCCTTGACTTACAACAGGTCATTTAGTGATGGTCCAAAGTTACAAGGGCATTGGAAAAAAAACTGACTTATGACCGTTTTTCACACAACTGTTCCAGCATCCTCATGGGTCACATGATCAAAATTAAGACTCTTGGCAACTGACTCGTATCTATGACGGTCGCAGTGTCCTGGGGTCATGTGATCCCCTTTTGCTACCTCCTGACAAGCAAAGTCAATGAGGAAGCCAGATTCACTTAACCGCCATGTTGCTGACTTAACATCTGCAGTGATTCTTAACGGTGGCAAGAAAGATCGTAAAATGGGACAAACTTCACTGAACAACTGTCTCGCTTAGCAACAGAAATCTTGGGCTCAGTTGTGGTGGTAAGTCGAGGGCGACCTACAAAACCCTTCAGGCAATCAGCATGTGACTCAACTTTCCATAGCCGCGGGCTTCAATTCTCTATTTATCTGAATAATAATTTGGTATATATATATATATATATATATATATATATATATATGTATATATATATATATGTATATATATATGTATATGTATATGTATATGTATATGTATATGTATATGTATATGTATATATACAGTATGTATATATATATGTGTGTATATATATATATATATATATATATATATATATATGTATATATATATATGTATATATATATATGTATATATATATATATGTGTAGGGACGCGGTGGCTCAGTGAGTTAGGACGCTGAGCTTGTCGATCGGAAGGTCGGCAGTTTGGCGGGTCGAATCCCGAGTGCCGCGTAAAAGAGTGAGCGCCTGTTACTCGTCCCAGCTTCTGCCAACCTAGCAGTTCGAAAGCACGTAAAAATGCAAGTAGAAAAATAGGGACCACTACGGTGGGAAGGTAACAGCGTTCCGTGCGCCTTTGGCGTCTAGTCATGCCGGCCACATGACCACGGAGACGTCCTCGGACAAGCGCTGGCTCTTCGGCTTTGAAACGGAGATGAGCACCGGCCCCTAGAGTTGGAAACGACTAGCACACATGTGCGGGGGAACCTTTACCTTTACCTTTATATATATATGTATATATATATGTGTATATATGTATATATGTATATATGTATATATGTATATATGTATATATGTATATATGTATATATGTATATATGTATATATGTATATCCCCTTCATGGATTACTGCCTTGTCGTGGTGAAGGGGCTTGCGTAATTCAATGAAGCTATGAGCTATGCCGTGCAGGGCCACCCAAGACGGACAGGTCATAGCTGAGAGTTCTGACAAAACGTGATCCACTGGAGAAGGAAATGGCAACCCACTCCAGTATCTTTGCCATGAAAACCCTATGGACAGTACCAAAAGGCAAAACGATATGACGCTGGAAGATGAGCCCCTCAGGTCGGAAGGTGTCCAATATGCTACTGAGGAAGAGCAGAGGGCTAGTACTAGTAGCGCCAGAAAGAATGAAGCGACTGGGCCAAAGCCGAAAGGACGCTCAGCTGTGGATATGTCTGGTGGTGAAAGGAAAGTCCGATGCTGTAAAGATTTTTTCTCCATAGGAACCTGGAATGTAAGATCCATGAATCAAGGAAAGCTGGACATGGTCAAACAAGAGATGACAAGACTGAACATCGACATCTTAGGTATCAGCGAACTAAAATGGACAGGAATGGGTGAATTTAATTCAGATGACCATCAGGTATACTACTGCGGGCAAGAATCCCTCAGAAGAAATGGAGTAGCCTTCATAGTCAATAAAAAAATAGGAAAAGCAATACTGGGATACAATCCTCAAAATGACAGAATGATCTCAGTTCGAATCCAAGGCAAACCATTCAATATCACAGTAGTCCAAGTCTATGCCCCAACCACCGGTGCTGAAGAGGATGAAATTGACCGGTTCTATGAAGCCCTACAGCACCTTATAGAACTAACACCAAAAAATGATGTCCTTATCATCATGGGGGATTGGAATGCTAAAGTAGGAAGCCAAAAGATAACCGGAATAACAGGCAAGTTTGGCCTTGGAATACAAAATGAAGCAGGGCACAGGCTGATAGAATTTTGTCAAGAGAATATGATGGTCATAGCAAACACTCTTTTCCAACAACCCAAGAGACGGCTCTACACATGGACATCACCAGACGGTCAACACAGAAATCAGATTGACTATGTGCTCTGCAGCCAAAGATGGAGAAGCTCTATACAGTCAGTAAAAACAAGACCAGGAGCTGACTGTGGCTCAGACCATGAGCTTCTTGTTGCAAAGTTTAGGCTTAAACTGAAGAAAGTAGGGAAAAGCACTAGGCCAGTCAGGTATGAATTAAATCATATCCCTGTTGAATATACAGTAGAGGTGACAAATAGATTTAAGGAATTAGATCTGATAGACAGAGTGCCTGAAGAACTATGGACAGAGGTTCGCGACATTGTACAAGAGGTAGCAACCAAAACCATCCCAAAGAAAAAGAAATGCAAGAAAGCAAAATGGCTGTCTGAGGAAGCTTTGCAAATAGCTGAGGAAAGGAGGGAAGCGAAAGGCAAGGGAGAAAAACATAGATATGCCCAATTGAATGCAGAATTCCAGAGAATAGCTAGAAGAGATAAGAATGCCTTCTTAAATGAACAATGCAAAGAAATAGAAGAAAACAATAGAATAGGGAGGACCAGAGATCTTTTCAAGAAAATTGGAGAGATGAAGGGAACGTTCAATGCAAAAATGGGCATGATAAAGGACCAAAATGGCAGGGACCTAACAGAGGCAGAAGAGATTAAGAAGAGATGGCAAAATTACACAGAAGAACTATACAAGAGTGAGCTTAACATCCCTGATAATCACAATGAGGTGGTCACTGACCTCGAGCCAGACATCCTAGAATGTGAAGTGAAGTGGGCCTTAGAAAAGCTGAGCAACAACAAAGCTAGTGGAAGTGACCGTATTCCAGCTGAGCTATTCAAAATCTTAAAAGATTATGCAGTAAAAGTCCTACACTCAATTTGCCAGCAAATTTGGAAAACTCAACAGTGGCCACAGGATTGGAAAAGATCAGTTTACATTCCAATTCCAAAGAAAGGCAGTGCCAAAGAATGTTCAAACTATCGCACCATTGCACTCATTTCTCATGCTAGTAAAGTCATGCTTAAAATCCTACAAGCTAGACTTCAGCAGTATGTGGATCGAGAACTACCAGAAGTGCAGGCAGGATTTCGAAGAGGCAGAGGAACTAGAGATCAAATTGCCAACATACGCTGGATCATGGAGAAAGCTAGGGAGTTCCAGAAAAACATCTACTTCTGCTTCATTGACTATGCTAAAGCCTTTGATTGTGTGGATCATAACAAACTGTGGCAAGTCCTTAAAGAGATGGGAGTACCAGACCATCTTATTTGTCTCTTGAGAAACCTATATGCGGGCCAAGAAGCAACAGTGAGAACTGGACACGGAACCACTGATTGGTTCAAAATTGGGAAAGGAGTCCGGCAAGGCTGTATACTGTCGCCTTGCCTATTTAACTTATATGCAGAGCACATCATGAGAAAGGCAGGGCTAGATGAATCAAAAGTTGGAATTAAGATTGCCGGAAGAAATATCAACAACCTAAGATATGCAGATGATACCACTCTAATGGCAGAAAGTGAAGAGGAACTGAAGAGTCTCTTGTTGCGAGTGAAGAAGGAGAGTGCAAAAGTTGGGTTGAAACTAAACATTAAGAAAACCAAGATCATGGCATCTGGCCCTCTCAATTCCTGGCAAATAGATGGGGAAGAAATGGAGGTAGTGACAGATTTTATTTTCCTGGGCTCCAAGATCACTGCAGATGGGGACTGTAGTCAAGAAATTAAAAGACGCTTGCTCCTTGGGAGGAAAGCCATGGCAAATCTAGACAGCACACTAAAAAGCAGAGACATCACCCTGTCAACAAAAGTGCGTATAGTCAAGGCTATGGTCTTCCCAGTTGCAATGTATGGCAGTGAAAGTTGGACCATAAGAAAGGCTGAGCGCCAAAGAATTGAGGCCTTTGAACTCTGGTGCTGGAGAAGACTCCTGCGAGTCCCTTGGACTGCAAGGCGATCAAACCGGTCAGTCCTAGAGGAGATCAACCCTGACTGCTCTTTAGAAGGCCAGATCCTGAAGCTAAAACTCAAATACTTTGGCCACCTAATGAGAAGGAAGGACTCACTGGAGAAGAGCCTAATGCTGGGAAAGATTGAGGGCAAGAGAAGAAGGGGACGACAAAGAATGAGGTGGCTGGATGGAGTCATTGAAGCAGTAGGCGTGAGCTTAAATGGACTCCAGAAGATGGTAGAGGACAGGAAAGCCTGGAGGAACGTTGTCCATAGGGTCGCGATGGGTCGGACACGACTTCGCAACTAACAACAACATATATGTATATATGTATATATATATATATATATATATATATACGAAATAGATATTTTCTGTACACACACACACACACACACACACACAGTACACACACAAATACATGGATTCTATTTGTTAATTTGCCTCATCTTCTTTAGAAGAAAAAAAATAGCAATAAGAAGAAAAAAAACTTAGCAACAGCCATGGTCATAAACCGAGGATTACCTGTATTCCTAAACTTGCAAGAAACCCTCCACAGGTATCAAAAGTTAGACCAGGCTGAAATTAGATATTGAATGCCTTATGCCAGGGGTAGGCCACCTTGGCTCTTTTATGACTTGTAGACTTCAACTCCCAGAATTCCTGAGCCACCCATGCTGAGGTGAAAGGGAGTTACCAAGCTGAGCCATGTTGGCTCAGGAATTCTGGGAGTTGAAGTCCACGAGTCATAAAAGAGCCAAGGTTGCCTACCCCTGCCTTATGCAAAGACCCAGCTCCAAAGTCCATGATGCTCGAAAATGTGGAAGGAGAGAATGACTAGCAGCAAGATGGATGGACTCACTTATACCACAGATGGGTGAACTGTGGAAGACCTGAAGGACCAGGTTGTGGAGAAATCATCTGATGAAGGTCTATGTCAGCGGTAGGCAACCTTGCCTCTTTTATGACTCGTGGATTTCAACTTCCAGAATTTCTGAGCCAGCATGGCTCAGCTTGGAAACCTCTCCCTTTCCCCTCAGCTTGGCTGGCTCAGGAATTCTGGGAGTTGAAGTCCACGAGTCATAAAAGAGCCAAGGTTGCCTACCCCTGGCCTAGGCCTAGGCCCCTTCATGACTCGTGGACTTCAACTCCCAGAATTCCTGAGCCAGCCATGCTGAGGGAAAAGGGAGAGGTTTCCATGCTGAGCCATGCTGGCTCAGGAATTCTGGGAGTTGAAGTCCACAAGTCACAAAAGAGCCAAGGTTGCCTACCCTTGGTCTATGGGATCTTTAAGAGTCAACGCCAACTTGATGGCACAGAATTAAGTCAATTGATCAACCAACAAGCGTTACCCTGTTTACAGTTGCGTGCCACAGCTGTCTTCCGGAGCATTAAATAAAGTAGCCATAGAAATGTTCTTTAAAGGAGAAATTCAAACTCTGTAATTCGCCGTGCATCAGTGCCAGCTTTATTCGGCTTTAAGATGTAGGACGCAACTGCCACAGCCGGATATAAACAAGATAAGCTTCTCTTATGAAAGGTGGGTGCGTTAAGAATTCATAGAAGGCATTAGACTACTGCAACGCTCTCTACATGGGGCTGCCCTTGAGGACCACTCGGAGGCTTCAGCTGGTGCAAAATGCAGCTGCGCGAGTAGTAATGGGAGTTTCCTGATACTCTCATGTAACACCTCTTCTCTGCGAGCTGCATTGGCTTCCTATTCTCTTCCGGGTGAGATTCAAAGTGCTGGTGATGACCTATAAAGCCCTAAATGGCATGGGCCTGGATTATCTCAGGGAGCACCTGCTGCCAGCATCAAGTTCCCTTCATCCTGTGCGCTCCCACAGGGAGGGCCTTCTCAGGGTTCCGCCGGTTAGGGAATGCCGTCGGATGGTACCAAGGGGGAGGGCATTCTCTGTGGCCGCGCCTGCCCTATGGAATGAACTGCCGGTAGAACTTCGGACTGCCCCAGACCTTCGCTCGTTTTGCCGGGACCTTAAAACTTGGTTGTTTGATCTTGCTGGCCTGGACTGAGGGGGTTTTAATTTAATTTTAATTTAATTTTTTAATTTTAATTTTAATTTGTTTAATTGTGGGCTAGTCTTAATTTAATTCTGTTTTAAAGTGTACTTATTTGTATTGTTTTAACTCGCCCTGTAAACCGCCCTGAGTCCTTCGGGAATAGGGCGGTATATAAAATCAATTAAATAAATAAATAAATAAATAAATAAATTATAGACTCCCTACAACTCTCTGTGGCAGTGTTTCTCAACTCTGCTGGCTGAGGAATTCTGGGAACTGAAGTCCACACATTTTCAAATTGCTAAGTTTGAGAAACACCGCTCTATGGAATAATGTATATGAGATCTAGACATTTGTAACTCTCCCTCAACAGGATTGTAGGAATTGGCTTTTTGGTAGGCCACAGATACAGTAGTAAACAGAAACCAATCCAATAGTTCGGATAAAGGTCTTCTGTCCTCACCAATGAATTGATTAGGAAAATGACAACTTTTTTAAAAATGTAAAGCCGGTGAGATACACACATATGCTCAATATCGTCAGCATTGGCCCTTTCTCATAAATTTAACACGGTTTCAAAATTGCAGTAAAGCTCCACAACCGCACAACAATGAGTAAGAGAACACTGTGGCTTGGGTGAAAGAAAACAAATTATTTACAATGCTAAGACTACAGGACATGGACAAGGCTACGATGGACACTGGCTCTTTAAGAAAAAAAAATGAGATATATTGATTGGGAGCTAACGTGTGAAAATGTCTTTGATCTTTACGGCTCAGTTTAATGAGCAAAATGATTGCCTTACATTTTGTAGAGAGACTCAAGACATTGAAAGAACCCGTTGAATGCTTCCCTAAATAGCATGTATTTAAATTCATTTTTGGGGGGAGTGGGTGGGTTTCTGCCCCTTCACAATCTTCCCTTAATGAAGAAAAGGGGGTCCAAACATTTCACCCTTCAACAGGTCTGCGATGGTCCCCAAGCAAGGAAGAATCAAGAAGCTCAATCCACAGTGCAAAACAGCCCCTCTGTGATATCATAAATGCCCAAGACTTCTATTTTTTTTTTTGAAAAAAACATGTACTTAAAATTGGAAAGATGGACTATATCAGGGGTCTTCAAACTTGGCACTTTTAAGGCTTGTGGACTTCAACTCCTAGAATTCCTCAGCCATCATGGCTGGTTGAGGAATTCTGGGAGTTGAAGTCCACAAGTCATGAAGGGGGCCATAGTACCCCCATGCTGGCTGAGGAAGTCTGGGAGTTGAAGTCCACGAGTCATGAAGGGGGACACAGGTCCCCCATGCTGGCTGAGGAATTCTGGGAGTTGAAGTCCACGAGTCATGAAGGGGGCCACAGTTCCTCCATGCTGGCTGAGGAATTCTGGGAGTTGAAGTCCACGAGTCATGAAGGGGGACACAGTTCCCCCATGCTGGCTGAGGAATTCTGGGAGTTGAAGTCCACAAGTCATGAAGGGGGCCACAGTTCCTCCATGCTGGCTGAGGAATTCTGGGAGTTGAAGTCCACGAGTCATGAAGGGGGACACAGTTCCCCCATGCTGGCTGAGGAATTCTGGGAGCTGAAGTCCACAAGTCATGAAGGGGGCCATAGTTCCCCCATGCTGGCTGAGAAATTCTGGGAGTTGAAGTCCACAGGTGTTAAAGTTGATAAGTTTGTAGACCCCTGTACCATATCATCATCAAGCAGAACTCAAGGTGGTTTATGTTCAAAATTTAATACCCACCTTGACTGAAATGGAACTCAGTGTCCAAGGAAGGTTTCATATCTGTGTTTACGCACACCCACAAATGTGAATTAAACAAATTTCATAGATGAAATGCATAGTCTGCCCAAGAACCTCATCGGCCCAATAGCCACAAATCCAGGACTAGGTTAGGCGGGTTTAAAAGCCTGCTATTAGTGAGGTGCATGTAAAAGTTCATTGACTATGACTGTTATGTGCTAGATCTGAGACTGGGAGGAAACACAGAAAGAAACAGAAAGACACATTACCTGTTTTCAGTCGCGGCAGCAACATGCTTCTTGCCACTGTGGAAGGAGGGGGATAGTATGAATAAATTTAGTGGACAAGTCCCCAGTGAGGGAGGAGGGTGTTAAGTGAAAGTAGGCAGAAGGTGTTTCCGGCTTGCTTGGTTACAGACAGTGCTTTTTTTGTAAAAGAAAAAAGGTGCCGGAACTCCGTTCTAAGCGTTCTATGACAAAAAAAGCCCTGGTTGCAGACAACCAGTAGGAAAGTCACTTGCATATCAAGGGAAGCAAGTTGATCACAACATTTGACGCAAAAGACAGAGCTTCAGTTCTCGTTGGGATATGCTGTACAACAAATATTCTGTGCAACTGAGATCTCTCCTTTCAACCCATCCAGCCAGCCCAGAAATCAACTTGTCCAGATGTCCTCCTTGACTTCTAGATTTTTAGCTGGGGAATTAAGTCCCGTTTTCACTAAGAAAAGTTAAGGGTGTCAATCAATTCATACATTTAGAAAATTAGCTTGACATCTAGGTTGGTGTTATGTATCCAGGTGAAAAGAACACATACACACCTACATAGCAGTCACCACCAGGGGGCGTTGAACTGTAACTGTTTTGGCGGGAACCCAGTTTTGGCGGGAAACAGAGGCTCAAACCGATTGGCTGGCTGCTCACCTGGCCAGGTATAAAAGGAAGGCAGGTAACCCCTATTCCCCAGTACAGTGACTTCCACCTCATAAAGATCTGCCATGCTGTACTCATCGTCTCGGCGTCCTTCCTGCTCTCCAGAACCCACTACACAATAGTTTCTAACAGGGAGAGTTTTATGTCCTGTACTTGGTACAAAAACCTGATCGTCCCCATCCTCAGCCTTGAGGGGGAATACTGGGGGACAATTATTTATTATTTCAGTACACCCACCTCCCGGACAATTGAAAGAACTGATGGACGGATATTCTCTAGCCAGAGGTCAAGATGTCTTGAAATAGAGTTGCAGATGCAATCCTACGTATGTCTCTTGGCTGAGTCAGAAAGAAAGGCCCTTGTGTTTAACATAGCTTCCTCCCCAGAAGACATAGATGAGACTAGAATCCCAATAAATGATTATGTTGGAAATTACATAATATTGGAAATTGCACCTAATGAATCCTTAGACCAGTTGAGCAAAGGGCAAGAATAGATAAGGGGAAGGCTCTTCAAACTTTGCCCCTATATATTTCTTTCCCCTGGCCAATATCTTCCCTCCCTCCCTCCCTCCCTCCCTCCCTCCCTCCCTCCCTCCCTCCCTCCCTCCCTTCCTTCCTTCCTTCCTTCCTTCTTTCCTTCCTTCCTTCCTTCCTTCTCAAATTATGAGACCACCCATCTCACTTGCAGAGCAACTCTGGGCAGTGTATGTACAGTTAAAAGCATAAAAAATCATATAAATAGCACATTTGAACTGGAGGCAGTTAAAAAAAAGGAATAGAACAATTAAAGTTAATTTTTTTACTTTAACAACTTTGTGTTTGTGAGACAAGAGTGCTTCATTTTCCTCTTTCTTGTTATTCTCCCTTGAAGATATAAATTAGGCAGAAATGATAGCTTCCAAAAAAACAACAACAAAAAAACCTCAATTACAGTAATTATGGTATTTTCCTTTAACTTGGCTTATCTGGGATGAGTGTGAAATCATTGTAATACAAATGACAAATACCTTTGCAGGGAGAACTTAAGAAACGACAACAACCCTGAACTTTGTGAGATACATATGTATCAACCAGCTTTTCCTCTTCCGTTCAATCATTCCATTTATATGCAAATATATTTTAATTGAGGAATATGAATTTTAACTGATGAATGACTGCAATTTCTATAATCTGGAGACAGCTGCAGTCAGAATATCTCGGTGATCCACATAGAGCTAATATTTCCCCTCAGCAGATGTGTGAGGACTGAACGAACCATCAAGCATCAACGCTAATCTGTCAATTAATAAAGGACACAAGGGCACTTTCATCACTTGTCGAATCATCTGCTTCTCTTCTTGTAAAAGAGAAGCATCTGTTATTAGGTCCTTCTTTTAGCCTACGGTTTATTCTCTGCTCTGTCCCTCAATTAGATCCTTAGTTTCAGCACGAGTGTTTTTTTTTTTAGTCAATAGAATCAAAGAATTCATTTCTTTTTTTTTAAAGTTTCACAAACTCTAGGCTGGCGTTTCTTAACCTTGGGAGCTTGAAGGTGTGTAGAGTTCAACTTCTGGAATAAGAGAATAACAGAGTTTGGAAGGGACTTTGGAGGAAACCCTACACTATTTCAGACAAACGGCTGTCCAATCTCTTCTTAAGAACCTCCAAGGGTTGGAGCATTCAGCACTTCTGGAGGCAAGTCGTTCCATGGATCAAGTGTTCTAACTGTCAGGACGTTTCTCCTTGGTTCTAGGTTGCTTCTGTCCTTGATTAGTTTTCACCCATTGCTTCTTGTCTTGCCTTTGGTTGCTTTGGTAAATAGGTTGAACCCCATTCTTTGGGTAAAAGGTAAAGGTTCCCCCGCACATGCGTGCTAGTCGTTTCTGACTCTAGGGGCCGGTGCTCATCTCCGTTTCAAAGCCGAAGAGCCAGCGCTTGTCCGAGGACGTCTCCGTGGTCATGTGGCCGGCATGACTAGACGCCAAAGGCACACGGAACGCTGTTACCTTCCCACCGTAGCGGTCCCTATTTTTCTACTTGCGTTTTTACGTGCTTTCGAACTGCTAGGTTGGCAGAAGCTGGGACGAGTAAAAGGCGCTCACTCTGTTACGCGGCACTTGGGATTCGACCCGCCAAACTGCCGACCCTCTGATCGACAAGCTCAGCATCCTAACCCACTGAGCCACCGCGTCCCTATTCTTTGGGGCAGCCCCTCAAATATTGCAACACTGCTATCACATCATCCCTAGGTCTTCTTTTCATTAAACTAGGCATACCCAATTCCTGCAACTATTCCTCATACGATTTAGCCTCTTAGTCCCCTAATCATCCTTGTTGCTGTTCCCCAGAATCCCCCAGCATGCAAAGAAGGTGTATAGATATTCCCAAAGGTTTTTTTCCCCCCCAAAAGGCAACTGGACTTTCTTGGTTTTTCCTTGAAGACATTTGACTTCTCTTGACTGAAGAAGCTTCTTGAATGAGAAGCCAAATGTCTTCAAGGAAAAACCAAGAATGTCCAGTTGTCTTTCGGGGAAAAAACCCAAACCAAAACGATACCTTTGGGAAAACCATAATCTGGAAGACTGAGGAAGACAGGCAGGAATTGTTTCTAAATGGGAAATCGTTCAGTTAACAGGTTTCTTGCAACGCCTTGTCTTTGATTTTTTTTAAAAAATGAAATCTTGCTAAAGATTTAAAGCACGCAGGGTGGAGGTCCAACTGCTTGACAAGCATGCTTGACTGAATTCTCTTCAGCAAAGTGAAATAATTAAGCAGATCAGCAAATCAGGCAGATTACCAGTTGCAATTTACTAGGTTGCTGTGTACTCTTCTATCAGTTTGCAAAAGGCTAAAAGGGTCGCCGGGCTGTTACCTATTTTATATTTTATTTAAATGCTTACATCAAAAGAGCTACCCCGTAGTGGTGGCAGGGGCATTGTGAAAGAAAGAAATGAAATAAAACGATACGAAAGAATGAAATAATATCGTTTCCTTGTAGCAGAAAGGGAGCCAAATTCAAAGGAAATAGAAAGCACAAATCTCAACAATCATGGCCCCATTTTAAATTAGTTAATACTTTTGATGCCAGCTATTCAAATAATTCTTCTTACGGTCCCCCCCAAAAAAGCTAAATTGTATGCTATAATTTGAATAACTTAGCAGATGGAGAAGAATCACGCTACCCATTATGCTTTGTTTTTGCACCAAAATCGAAGGCAATTCTGGAGCACACGCCTCAGGCCAATTCCCACATGCCTTGTTTATCATCTGATGATTTAAATATCAAGTAACAACTTGTGTGAGCAAGCTAACCGTGATCGCGCAAGGCCAAACTTCTGCAGAAGCAACACCGTACAAGAGAACTGGCTCTGACATGAAGCAGAGACAGACTTTTGATGACGTGCAATTAAAAAAAAAAGTATTTGCAAGGGTGAACTCCTGTGACTTTTGGGGTGTGGTATCTAACTATGGATAATGCTGATAATCTCTTCTCTGTTTTAACTCCACATTGACTGTCCCAAAGATGCTTTTTCAAAAGGCAACTGGACTTTGTTTCTCCTAGGACCTTCGGGACAGCCATGACCTGGGTGATTGAGAATCTCCATAGACATCCACATTGACTGGTTGACCAAGCCAACTTCCAAAGCCAAGACAAAGTGGCTGCAGAAACTCACTTTCAATGTCCTGCAGCACCTGTCATTTTGGTCAGCTAACCTCCCTCACATAAGCATGTCCTAGACTGGGTGGCCTGCAGTCTCTGGAGGGATGGTGAGAGGATAAACACCATGCCAGAGTAGAAGACCTAAAGGCACCCTTTGGATTCTTCAGCTGGCAGGGAGATGATGAGAAACAAATGTCTGTGGGGACAGGTCTTCTGGAATCCCTTAAGGAGATGTTCTCACACCGGGGCAAAAAGACGGTGCAGATTTTCTTGCAGGAGAAAGGGTGCTGGGAGAGGAATTATTTTTTTAGTGCCAAAAACTAGTGTGAGAGATTCAATGCAGAATTTTGCATGTTTAATTTCAGTGTAACCCTGTAAGCAGTCAAGAATGTAGGTTGTGCCAAGCAGCTATTTGCAGAGGAAAAGAAAGGGAGATAGTGTATAAAACTATTTTACAAATCTGATTCTTTCCCGCCCCCACCCTATTCCAGCAGTAGACACCTATTTGTGCGGGCGTTCCCACAAACAATGATTGCCCAGAAAGCAATGGAGGCCACAATCTGAACAAACAGATTTTAGAGTGCATAAAGCCACAAGGCTTTAGTTGCAGCTGAGAATAAATCTCTGCTTAAACCGAGTATTAAGCCAAGTATTTTCTGCCTAGCCTGATTTCTCTTAACGTTCAATTTTTCAGTTCACGGTGTACAATTTTTTTTAAAAAAAAAAGCAACATATTTTTCCATTCCAAATCAAAGAGAACAATAAATTAAGGGACTTGAGGTAAAAAGGCAAATACGGCCATCTGTTTTGAGTTTCTTTATTTTCAGATAAAACCATGCTGCTATATACAAAAAAAAGTGACTTTCGAAGCAACTGCGATACACGAAAGGCAAAACGCTGTCTAAACGTTACACCATGCTGTCAACAACTCAGTGCGTAAATTATCTTATACTGTATATATCTTTCTTTCTTTCAGGCCAACTTTACAAGGTGCCTTTTGCTTCCGAACGTCTGAACTATCTGCTTCCAACTCTGTTACTCGTAGTCAGGGGACTCTCTTCAACACACCCAACATACAAGGGGAAAAAAATGTGAATTAACCCAGAATACAGATGGTTCTCAACTTACAACAGTTCGTTAATGACTGTTCAAAGTTACAGCGGCACTGAAAAAAGTGACTTATGACCTTTTTTTCACACAACAACCGTTGCAGCGTCCCCATGGGTCAGAATTCAGCTGCTTGGCAACTGGTTAATACTGATGATGGTTGCAGTGTCCCAGGGTCATGTGACCTTCTGACAAGCAAAGTCAATGGGGAAGCCAGATTCTCATTAACAACCAGGTTACTAGCTTAACAACGGTGGCAAAAAAGGTCATAAGTCATCGTAGGTCAAGGACTATCTGTACGAACTGTCTTCATCAATTTGACCTAAATGAACTGCCAAATAAGAGATCTAGAGGACTGACCCAAATCCTAGATACAATACATTTCTCTTCCAACTTCTGAATTCCAATATTCTTTAATCTAGAACAATAGAGATTTAATATACATCGGTTAAAAGCCAGAAATTGTAACAGCCAAGCTACATTGTCTCTTAAATGACTCGGGATCTATGCCAAATCAAGCCATTTTACAATGGAGAGAACTTACAGGCTGAATGAAAGAAACCATAATAATAAAGGCAAGCACTTAGAGGGGGGGGGGGAAACAAGTTGTAGAACAAATAACAGTCATGTTTTTAGCTTCTCAAGGTTTTGGAGGCTGCTCCTATGCTAAACTCAGGAAAGGTGTTTATATTATATTCCTCTTCCATCTGGGATCCTTAGCCACAGGACAGTTAACCCTTGACATTAAGGATTTGCGCAGAGAGGCCGTGATGCCAGTTGCGCAGTTTGGCAAAACGTGGGCCGTTACGCTCCGTTTCAAACCTCTCCCTGTGGCATGGAAAGACAAAGGGGTGGGAGGAGGGAGAGAGAGAGAAAGAGAAAGAGAAAGAGAAAGAGAAAGAGAAAGAGAAAGAGAAAGAGAAAGAGAGAGAGAGAGAGAGAGAGAGGGGGGGGGAATTGGGTTTAAGTTGCCTCCAAATGCTGTGTTAAAAAAATAAAAATAAAAAGGACAAAGCAAAATCATTTTTTGGGAGGGCAAAAATCAGAATTGCTCTAAAATTTTGGAAGCACCAAATTCCCCTTTCTCGGCCACATTGGGTTGGTTTTTGACAGGGCTGCTTTTGCTAGAAATCCATCCTTCGGCCAGCAAATTTCCATTTGCTCCAGCAAACCAGAGTTTAACAGCGCGCACAAACAAATGCGAAGGCTTTCTGCGTCTAGGTTAGCTTCTCGTCGTACATCAAGTATTGATCTGAGTAGCAGTAGAGAGGCTCTCTTACGGAATCATGGATACTCCCTGGAAGTTTTTGTTATAAGATTTGGGCATAAATAATGCCCATCCATTTGGGATTTTTAAATGATAACATGCAAGTGGCATCAGCGTTGCGGTAAGAAAGAGGGTACTCTCTTAAGTAACTGTATGACACCTGCAATTCATTCAAATTCATTGCATTTGGGTCAATACAGCTCTCTTCTTTAAAAAGAAAGTGTTTTGAGTAGGAAAAAAACAACCACAAAAGGTAAAAGATTTGTTGAAAGGACTGATACAGTTTGGTGGGTTTGTTAGGCTAGTAACACCCTTTTTGTGTGCGTGTGTGTGAAGCACACGACTTCAGAAATTTAAATTTCTTTAGATGCAGTACCGGAGAATGAATCCAATTAGATGAAAGAAAACATTAACCTTCTCATCCACAGATTTTTCTCCTACACAATTCCCACCTCAAACTTTTTTTGGTGTGAAATTCATCCGGAGATTTATTTTTTTTATTTTTATTTTAATTCCATTTATATCTCGCCCTTCTCCGAAGACTCAGGGCGGCTTACAAGCTTAGCAGTAGCCTTCATTCTATGTATATGCCTGCTTATTAGGGCTTTCACACACCTCCCAAGCGGCATTATTACAAAGTCAGCTTAATTGCCCCCAACAATCTGGGTCCTCATTTTACCTACCTGGGAAGGATGGAAGGCTGAGTCAACCTTGAGCCTGGTGGGACTCGAACCTGCACTAATTGCAGGCAGCTGGTGTTACTTAAGGAGGCATTAGGCCACTGCTCCACCAAGGCTTTGCTTTCCCCTGGCTTTGCTTTCCCCTGAAAATGTCTACGGGAAGTCTTGACTAAATCCATAGTAAACACGCCTTGGCGCACGGAAGAAAGACGCTGGACTGCTGAGAAAGGAGTGAATCGCTCCCATTTTTTCTCAACCCCCCCCCCCTCAGATCGAATCAGACCTCTCGTTGGAATTTGCAACACAGCCCATAGGCGTGCTTGTAAAAACAAGAGGGTGACCTTTCTAAATTACTGTAGCAACCCAAGGAGTTCAGGAAGATGGTCTGATGTCTATGCTGGGTGCTCTGTGGTATTGGTTGTGTGGATGAAATTAGAAGCAGGGGCGTCTCACAGCTCCAGGGATGGAGACAGAGTGTCGAATTCCCCTCGCTCCCCCCCTCTAGAAAATCATGTTCATCAAAAGCCCAGCAGGCGAAGGAATTGAAGAATGTTCTTCCTGCTGCTTGCAGTTCCAGTTCTCCCTGGAATCCCTTTTAGGTGCAAATTGCATTTTAAAAAAAGCGTGCCTTAATTTCAATCACATCATCATTAAGGTCTCATTAATTTGGGCCTCACTCTGTTTTTCCAGAAGTTTTGTTAGCGTAATGACTTCAAGGACATCTCTACTGCTTCCCAAACTTGACGAGTTGAGAGGAAGATAAATTAGATTACAGACAGAAGCTTTTCCAGGGCATGCTTTTTTGCATTACAGGTATACTTGCCTTTGATTTAATATGGCTTCCTTCCTTCCTTCCTTCCTTCCTTCCTTCCTTCCTTCCTTCCTTCCTTCCTTCCTTCCTTCCTTCCTTCCTGCCTTCCATCCATCCATCCATCCATCCATCCATCCATCCATCCATCCATCCATAATCCAGCTTGCTATCATGTAGCTAATAACCAGGAGCTCTATCAACTGCATTTGTTAGCAAGTGAGATCCACTTATCTTATGAATTACAGCTCGTTCACTCATTCTTTCTTTCATTTTCTCATTCATAGATACGAAGAGGCTCTTAGTTACCAAGGAAAGGAGAGAAGGACATACAACACACATAAAGGACTCCTTTGATGATACTTAGAGCAGATGACTTCTAGGGCAAAATGCAACAGATGTAAGGAACCGGGCAATCTCTTCTTAGCTTTTTTTTCATAGGTTTGGCAAAATGCTTGTCAAGGGCTGATGCTATGCTGGTCATTCATCATCTGAATCAGTTCACAGGTGCGCCTTTGGGCGTAGAACCCAAAATATGTGGTGCTGAATGCCCTAGTGAATTGTTGTTGTTGTTAGTAGCTGCGAAGTCATGTCCGTCCCATCGCGACCCCATGGACAACGTTCCTCCAGGCCTTCCTGTCCTCTACCATCTTCTAGAGTCCATTTAAGCTCATGCCTACTGCTTCAGTGACTCCATCCAGCCACCTCATTCTCTGTCATCTCCTTCTTCTCTTGCCCTCAATCTTTCCCAGCATTAGGCTCTTCTCCAGTGAGTCCTTCCTTCTCATTAGGTGGCCAAAGTATTTGAGTTTCAGCTTCAGGATCTGGCCTTCTAAAGAGCAGTCACGGTTGATCTCCTCTTAATCTTAATTCCTAGTGAATAGGGAGGTCCATATAAGCCTCTCCCTCGATGCTGGTACTTTGAGGTTCTGCTTTTTGATAATGCTAAGAGATCTAGCTTCAGCTCTGTGGCTATGTTCGCCATCAGTCATCACCCAATTGACTTAGGCACCTAGAACTCAAAATTCCTTTTTGTGTGTGGTTTTTAGAGAAACCTCTCAGTCTGACCATGATTGTTAAACACTGAGAGTGCATTCTGAGGTGGGAACAAGACAAAAATAATCATATAACCGCTAGAGCAAAACCATATCACAATACTGCTTCCCTCAACACCCTTCTAAGCCATGATTGCTGTGTTTGCACATCATGGTAAGCCAAAACAAGCACATCATGCTACAACTTAATGGAATAACAGAATAACAAAATAAAAGAGTTGGAAGGGAGGTCATCTAGTCCAACCCCCTGCTCAGGAGGAAACCCTATACCATTTCAGGTAAATGGCTGTCCAGTCTCCTCTTAAAAACTTCCAGTGTTGGAGCATTCACCGCTTCTGGAGGCAGGTGGTTCCACTGGTTAATTGTTCTCACTGTCAGGAAGTTTCTCCTTAGTTCTAGGTTGCTTCTCTCCTTGACTAGTTTCCATCCATTGCTTCTTGTCCTGCCTTCAGGCGCTTTGGAGAATAGCTTGACTCCCTCTTCTTTGGGGCAGCCCCTGAGATATTAGAAGACTGCTATCATGTCACCCCTCAGCCTTCTCTTCATTAAACTAGACATACCCAATTCCAGCAACCGTTCCCTATATGTTTTAGCCTCCAGTCTCCCAATCATCTTTGTTGCCCTTCTCTGTACCCTTTCTAGAGTCTCGACATCTTTTTTACATCGTGGTGACCAAAACTGGATGCAGTATTCCAAGTGTGGCCTTACCAAAGCATTGTAAAGTGGTATTAGTACTTCACTTGATCTTGATTCTATCCCTCTGTTAATGCAGCCTAGCACTGTGTTGGATTTTTTGGCAGCTGCAGCACACGGCTGGCTCATATTTAAGTGATTGTCTACTAGGACTCCGAGATCCCTCTCATAGTTGCTACTATTGAGCAAGGTACCCCCTATACTATACCTGTGCATTTGATTTTTCCTGCCTAAATGTAGAACCTTACTTTTTTCACCATTGAATTTCATTTTGTTAGATAGCGCCCAGTGTTCGACTTGTGTGGAAGCTTGCATCGTTCGCTGGGACAGTTGTCAAAGGCAATTTTGAAAGGCTGCCCCAAGGAAGCCATGCCTTTGAAATGTTGTACGAAGGAGGCGCAATGAACTACACGTTCACATTGTGAAAAAAAAACCCACAGAAAAAGTGAGTTTTCTAGACTTGGGGCATTGTACAGAAGGATGAATTTTGAAAAAAAAACCACCCTTTTGCCAGATTAATTCTGAAGAGAGAGTTCTTTTTATCTCAGCCGCAGCTTTACAAGCTGATCTCATGCACACTAAATTCTTTTAAAAAAAGAAAATAAAGGAAGAAAAAAGGCAAGGGCAAGCTACTTCTAAAGCTGTTGCCCAGAAAATTGCAGAGGTCAGTCTAGGGTAGTTAGCAGGAGTCAGCCCTAATTCAAAGTCACCACCCACACAAACACACGCATACAAATGGAACAAATCAATCTTCTGTGGAGATCTCTAAGGACAGTCCCACCCTGGTTCCCCAAAAGCCTAAGGCTACCTCTGTTCCTTGGGTAACATCCAATTTCTTTGGGTTTCACTAGTGAGGAATTTTTATATCCATTGTTTGCTGTTGGAGTAACCCAACTACTGTTGGTAGCCAACGCTACCATCAGCAGTAATAGTATTGCTAAGGCAGAGATACGAGAAGAAAATATGTATGGTTGGTTCTGCCAGCTGCTATAATTACCCAGATGTTTCTCATCACCCAGAAGCCTAATTTAAACCACAAAACAGAATTGGAGCAATAACAGCTCTTACTGGATTCAATCAAATCTCTAAGAGATGGGTACATTTTCCTGAGATGATTCGGTGCATATACAGTAGGTGTACATGCAACTAAAACTTCACACAGGACAACTGAGATGCCGAGACCACATCATAGTTCACACACAGAAATGTCTTCTATGTACAAATTTGCTAGCCTATGCAATTTGGATCTCTGTTCCATAAGGATTCTACTACATACAGTGAAGACCTTGGTCGGTAGATCTTGTAAGGCCAAAGAGAGAAGGAGAACTTCAACTAGAACAACAACTGTCATCCTCCATGGAAAGCATGTGCAGCCATATGTAGTTGCAAATATATTTCAACAATTACAGACAACGGGAGCTTGGGCAGCAGAATCTCAGGGGTCAAAACTCAACAAAAGCCAACCTGTGTTAGCACCATGGAAACTTTGGCAAAATGAATAAGCCAGGTCACAAACCAAAGGCCCTGTTTGTAAGAAGACATTCAGGAAGGTGGAGATATGACAACAAGAGAAGAGGTTTCTCTTCTCCAGACCACCACAGCTAAACTAGAACAAAACAGAAGTGGAGCCGGTAGCCAATTCCAACAACGCAATTGCATCTGCCTTAAGACAGGTAAAAACTGAGCTTCTAAATATTTGCAAACGGACAAACATTTCACTCTAGTAGCAAAAGCAGTCCTGTGTGCTCACACTGCGGTATTGTGAGAAGATCGATCCAAATAAATTTGTTGGGAATGGTTTCAATTTCCCCTTTTGATTTAGTTTCTGCAATGACACTCTTTGGTTGTCTTATTCATAATATTGGAACGACGACGTTTGTGCACCTCCATTGAAACAAATGCTAATCCCAGCAACATCCCAGTAAATGCTTGTTAAAACTGCAACCCAAGAGTAGGGCAAAGCACATGCAGGCTGGTTTGTTGAGTCTTTCTGGCAAAGTTAGCCCATAACAACCCATGGGTGATCCTTTTATCAAAACTTCTCATCAAGTGCTCCTTGGAATTACAATAAGTTCTCATCTGGTCTGCTTTGGACATCTGGTTAAACCAAAAGCATGTTTGTATTTTAGTGATTTGAGTAGAAGTAGTAGGGTTTTTTAAGGGTCAAAAATCTAATGGGCATAAAAAAAAATTCAATTAATGCTAGTTCTTGTTATCAGTAAATAGAAGGCCAGAAGGTGGCTAATTGCCTACCTTGATCTTCTCAAGGCATCTTCATCTGGATCTTGCACTGCAGATGAGAAATTGGTAATGTTAGAAGGAGAAGCATCAAGGAAGACGTTTGAATGGAGAATGAAACCTTACTACAGTTTGTGGAGAAGAACTACATCTTACTCTCACGAGGACAGGCTTACTCTATAGAGGAAATCTACCGGAATCTCTCAGCATCGTTCATTTTATCTAGAAAGTATCCATGCCTTCCAGTTTAGATTATGGTCATATTTCCCAATGGAACTTCCCAATGGAATGGGGGACAAAGCAGGTGTCATATTCATTCTATAGCTAAGGCCATTGTATCACAGTTTTCAAAGAGAAGTTTTAATTTGAATCCTCTCTGCATTTTCCGTCTTGCTTTGTCAATCTCAAAAGTTTTCCCCCAAATAGGATTTTAGGAAAGTGGATTTATACTGGTATTATTGTCACAGATTCCCTGATATTTGATCTGACCAATCCCAAAGCAGGGAGTGTTTAATAATTGTGAAAAATAAGAATAAGCTGAATGGCAGGAGGGCTGTTTTGCTTTTCACTCATGAGAGTTGGTGATAAATTCATTCTTTAGCAACAGATGGTTGATTGACAATGCTGTTCATCTGGAATGCAAAACCATGTTTAATCCAGACAGCCCTACAAAAAGTGGATTATTTGGAGGCTTGGCTGTGAACTTTCAGAGCAGAGTCCAGCATGAGCCTTGGTTGAGCAGTGGGCTAATGCCTCCTTAAGTAACACCAGCTGCCTGCAATTAGTGCAGGTTCAAGTCCCATCAGGCTCAGGGTTGACTCAGCCTTCCATCCTTCCGAGGTAGGTAAAATGAGGACCCAGATTGTTGGGGGCAATTAAGCTGACTTTGTAATAATGCCGCTTTGGGGGGGGGCTAATAAGCAGGCATATACATAGAATGAAGGCTATTGCTAAGCACATTGATTTGTGCTTTAGATTGTAAGCCACCCTGAGTCTTCGGAGAAGGGCGGGATATAAATGGGATTTTTTTTAAAAAAGGATATTGCATTGGTCTTAAAAACCTCTGCAACTTATTGTAGCCACCGCTAATATCATGACTTAGTTTGACATTTGGAATCTTATTGTTGCATCGGAGCATGCTTCAGTCTGTATGAACTGCTATTGTTTTGATTTGGAAGACTCTCTTCCCTTGACTCTTTTCTGATCTAATTTCAGCATAGATTTTTTTTACCCCTGCACAGTATAGACACAAAGGTCAAGATGATGCTACCTAGGTCTTCTTAGTTGGGCTGAGAAGTGACCTTCAGCCAGTTCTCCTGAACTCTTCAGAATGTTAGGTCATGATCTTCTGAAGTGTTACATATTTGGCCCAGTAGGTACTATAAAGCCTTCAGTCATCTTTTTGATAGACTTCAGTGTCAGAAGAAGGCAGAAGGAACCAGTTATCTACACTTCTGAAAATGAGTGACATCAAATATGGGTAAAACCAAACTATATCCTGAAATTTTAAGAAGCTCAAAAGAAGGGGATCTTCCTATCCTCTCTCGTCTTCACCTACTCCCAAGCCTCTTCCAAGTGTCTGGTGACTTGTTGAGCAAGGAGAATCACACCAAGTTTGGTGGATCACTTCTTGATTTGAGGCAATTCCTTTATCTTATAGGACTTTTCTATGTCTGCACCAGGAATCTGCAATGGTTTAGGGCAGGGGTGTCAAACTCACAACGTCACGTGATGTGTCACGACGTATTGTGACTTTTTTTTTGCCATTGCTGGCAATGGGGTGGGCGTCGTTTCGCTATGATGCATCCGGCCCGTGGGCCAGCAGTTTGATACCCCTGGTTTAGGGGGACTATTTAAGGGAGAACCCAGAATGTTGTAGAGAGGAGGCAGAATGAGAAACACAAGTTTGTAAATTTGCTTCACATTGCCTTAGCTTAGGAGCGAGGGCTAAATCTTTAATTCGGATGCTTGCTTGATAGTAATATTTCAGCCCTAATCACTGTTTTTGAGTTGAACAGTTCAGAAGGTTATTGTGGTAGGACAAAAAATGACCTTGATGAGAATTCATTATGATCAGGTAGACAAGGAATCGATTCCTGAAAAATCAACAGAGTTGTTTTCCCATTCACACGAGACCAGAACCTCATTTTGAATCTTCTTTTGTTGTGTTTGTTTACAAGGACATTGTCATGATCTATAGAGTCAATCAAGCCAAGTCAAATCATATCAAATATTTAATACGGTCATAGACCAGCGCAGTTCTATAGATAGGTTTTCTGCCCAAATTATGGTGTGTGGTTGTGTACTACCTTGCAGAACACAGATTTTGCTGTTCCAATGATCACTACTATAAAATCTAGGCTCGATATTGTGATATTTTGAAGGACTGCACTTGAAATTTTGATTATCTGAATGCCACAAAATAGAATACAAAAATGTTTTAAAATAAAGAGAGTAAAACCCTGGGCGTACAGTTCCCCGTTTAAATGAAAGCAACAATTTTTAAATTAGGATTTCACCCTCAAATAACAACATAAATTGTATCCAATGCAGTCTCGGCAATTGACTTCATTTACATCATTTGCCTCAG
The DNA here is from genome assembly GCF_964194415.1 of Vipera berus. Lineage (NCBI taxonomy): Eukaryota > Metazoa > Chordata > Lepidosauria > Squamata > Viperidae > Vipera > Vipera berus. Next base: position 97,378,899 of record NC_138207.1, on the reverse strand, counting down.
TCGATGCAAATGATGCAAATGAATGCAAATGACACAATTACATCAATTATGTCACTCCATTGTGACAATGTACCTCAGTTATGTAATTATGCAAATGCTGTAAATTACTTCAAGTTTCCTGTGGGAGGGAACCGATGTGTCTCGGAAACATTCTATCTCAAACTGCCTATTTCTATCTACTTTCCATTGTCATCTCTTCATGAATGTATGGCACTTTCATTGCAAGAACTACATTCTTACAAAATACTTTCAGCATTCAACCGCTAACTCAATCAAAACTCCTTGGTAGTCTTGTCGCAATCACAATACTTGTTTCTAAGTTGTCTTTGGACGTTAAAAGATCTCTGCCTCCTTTCTCTCTGGGCCGAGAAGGCCTCAACAGCTCTGACCGAAGTCACCTAGTGTCCGAAGTTGTGTCCTGTGCTCCAGTTGCAACTTCTCTAACAGAAAATCCTGCTTTGTCTCCAACAATTTTCTTGGAGAAAAAGATAGGCAAGATGGATTTGAGTATTTCCACAAGACAGTTGATGATGCAAAGTTGGTTGCAGTCTGGGCAAAACTGGGATGTTTGTGAGGTAATTCGAACTTTCTAGGAGGGGTTAAGTGACTGGATCAATGCTGTTTTTGATGTTTTCACAATATTCTAATGTTCTATTGAGCCAATTAAGTATATTGTGTGAACAGGACTACTATGTGCAATTTCATCCAGCCTCAGAAGTGTTACAGAGAAAGTAAGATGGTGGTATGGGGTCCTTGGGGCTCTGTGACCTTGGTTGTTTCCTTGCAGATGTTTCATTACCAGACTAGGTAACATCCTCAGTGCTAGAAGGGAGTTAACACTGAAGATGTTACCTACTCTGTTGATGGAACGTCTGCAAGGAAATAACCAAGCTCAGAGAGCACCAAGGACTCTACAGTTCAACCCTGAGCTACACATATGGTCTTCTATAAGATGGTGGTAATCCAACAGTTCTTGCTTCCTCTCAACCTGCCACCACTCCTTCTTCTCTACCATCTTTGCTTCTCTACCTGAGGCTGGCATTTGCTTCTGTGGGAGGACAAACAAGGTGGTTGATGGTGCCAATGAAAGGCAATCTCAACAATGCCCTTTCAGATCTGGTAGCGATTCACAGGGAATTACAAACAAAAGTGGCCGTTCCTTAAAAACTGTAATTCAGCTTTTCTTTGAAACTGAGGATTTGCCTTCTTCCTCCTTCTCTTTATGACAACAAACTCTCTCCCCCCGCCCCCATTCTTTCCCCCAGTGGGGGCTACAATAGCACTTCTGGCTGACATCTTCAGGGACTTCTTGAAAAGTTGCACTGCCTTCATATTCTGTGATAGTGTTCCATTTCTCTTGCAACACTACAATGGTGTTCTCATTTCTGTCGTGCAGTAGTTCTGAACCACTAAATAAATACCTGGTTATGTGGCAAGATATAAATATTGCAGAATACAACCTGAAAAAGTATAATAAATTGGAGGGACCCAAAGGCTCTCCTAAGATTATTGCCCCTTAGAGTTAAGGATTCAGTAAAAGGATTTTAATTTTATAACAAAGACCTGGAGGCTTAACCTAGGTCCTAGAGAAGACTATCTATCTATCTATCTATCTATCTATCTATCTATCTATCTATCTATCTATCTATCTATCTATCTATCTATCTATCTATCTATCTATCACCTATCTATCTATCTATCATCTCTCTCTCTCTCTCTCTCTCTCTCTCTCTCATTTCTTTCTTTCCTTTCTTTCTTCCTACTCTATCTTCTATTATCTATCATTATCACCTATCTCTCTCTTTCTTTCTTTCTTTCTTTCTTTCTTTCTTTCTTTCTTTCTTTCTTCCTACTCTATCTTCTATTATCTATCATCTATCACCTATTTATCTCTGTCTATCTATCTATCTATCTATCTATCTATCTATCTATCTATCTATCTATCTATCTATTCTCTCTCTCTCTCTCTCTCTCTCATTTCTTTCTTTCCTTTCTTTCTTCCTACTCTATCTTCTATTATCTATCATTATCACCTATCTCTCTCTTTCTTTCTTTCTTTCTTTCTTTCTTTCTTTCTTTCTTTCTTTCTTTCTTTCTTTCTTTCTTTCTCTTTCTTTCTTTCTTTCTTTCTTTCTTTCTTTCTTTCTTTCTTTCTTTCTTTCTTTCTTTCTTTCTTTCTTTCTTCCTACTCTATCTATCTTCTATTATCTATCATCTATCACCTATTTATCTCTGTTTATCTATCTATCTATCTATCTATCTATCTATCTATCTATCTATCTATCTATGTAAATTTTTTACATAAAAAATTTACACATATAAGAGCTGTCACTGTTGTGACTACTGCCTGTCGATGGCCTTTGGTTAGGCTGAAACAGGAAATAAAGATTTGTCCCATGTTTGGGGCCTAGCAAGGTAATCTAAATAGTTAACAAGCATTTAACACTATCTATCTATCTATATCTTTTTCTTTCTCTCTCTCTCTTTTCCTTCCTTCCTTCCTTCCTTCCTTCCTTCCTTCCTTCCTTCCTTCCTTCCTTCCTTCCTTCCTTCCTTCCTTCCTTCCTTCCTTCCTTCCTTCCTTCCTCCCTTCTCTATCTATCTTCTATTATCTACCATCTATCACCCATTTATCTTTCTCTCTCTCTGTATGTCTTTCTGTTTGTCTGCCCATCTGTTTATCTTTCTTGGTGTGTGTGTGTGTGTGTGTGTGTGTGTGTGTGTGTGTGTGTGTGTGTAAGCAAGCAAGCACCGATAGCTGATACCCAACGGAGTGAGGAGAAAGGAAGGTTTTCCACGAAAGAGGTGAACTGGGCATCCCAGCCGGACTTACTGTACTCCGTTCCTGTCATCTGAGCAAGGATTCGGAAGGACTTTGACTGCAAGTGGGAAGATCGACGGCTCCAGTCATCCATCTCATCTTCAGGTTTGTTCTGAGTTTTAAGCACAGCCTGATAGACTGGAGAGGCACTGTCTACATGAGGATCTTTAACAGGAAGGTTACTGCAATGCAGAAAGTAACATGCACTGTAACATGGCTAATGAGATCGGGCCCGCCCTCCCCCCTCCATCATCCTGCCTGGCGTTTAGCCTCGGATCCACAATTTCTTCTCCTTAGCCACAGAAACGAGGCGCTCATTTGTGAAACAAGCAGATACAAGGAAGCCATGATGCAAAGTTGCCTTTCTCTTCACAGGAAGGGTGGAGACTTATCGTTATCTAGAACGCGTGTCGCGCAAAGGGAAGTAATCTGGGTAGGACACCTCTTCACCCCATCGGACAAGTAAAATTTACCAGCTCATTTATCTGCCTGGCTCGCAACTTTCTGAAATATTTCAACCGTCATAGCAGTTCAGAGACTGGCACAGGATTACTCAAAGTTCCGGGAAGCTGCTGACCTTTTTTCCGCCACTTAGACAAGGACTGAGTTAAAAATTGGAACTTTTCCAGGAAGTAGATGATCTTCCCAAAGCCTTTTCAGCAAGAGAACGCTGCCAAGACTTTACAATCTCATCAGCTCCCTCCTCCTTGGCACCGACTTTACAATCTCATCAGCTCCCTCCTCCTTGGCACCGCTTGGAGTAGGAAGTGTGATTTGAATATTGCATCTGATTGGTGTTTTTGATAGGCCTTGACAATGAGTTCTGTAATGAAAAGGCTTTCTGTATTGGGTTAAGACTACTCTTCTCTTCTTCTGATTTGTGGTGTCCCTACCAAATGCTTACCCCATCATGGATCCAGTGAAGTATGTTGTCTGGATAGGACTTCCATGTGACTGTTTATGAGGTTTCAGGATTTGTAGACCAGCAGAGATCACAGTGTGAAGCCACATCTGTGCAGGATACCTTTATGTGAAACTATCACTAGCACATGATCCTAAGAGGTTGAGTAGAGTTATATTGAGTGGACTTCCTAGGCTTACATCTTTATGGTTGCTTCAAGGACCGGGTATGGAGATTGAGATTCAATGCCACTTTTCATTTCATAATTCCCACTGTCCTTCATGATTTTTGCCCTCCATGGACAATAACATGCCTCTTCTGCCACCTCCCCAATATATAGCAGTCTCCCATTACAACTGAACAACTGATCAGATATACACCAAAAGTCAGTCAGCTACTTCTGAAATCCATAGCAAAAGCCATAGGGAGGTTGGTCCAGGTCCATGTTGGCTAGAAATGAGAGCAGCTTAACTGTAACACTTAGAAATCATAGAGGTGGGAGAACAATTGAACAATTTGAAAGAAAACTATCCTCAATAGTAATGTTTTCACCAAGAAAGCATCATCAACCCACCCATAACAGTCTCAGGATGACACATTGAATGACTTGGAGGAAAGGGTAATTTTCAATTTGCATCATCAAAACAGTGCAATGTTCACAAGCAAAGGATTAGATGAATGAAAAACGCCATCCAGCAAACCTGGTATTCGATTTTTATTGTGTATTGCCCTGTTCACCGCCCTGAGTCCTTCGGGAGAAGGGCGGTATAGAAATCAAATTATTAAATTAAATAAGAATGTTGGTGAATCCTACAGATGTTGGTGAAGCCTCATAAACTGCAGTCAAGTCAGTCAATTGGTTGATGGGAATCATATCATAGTTCAGGGGTAGGCAACCTTAGCTCTTTTATGACTCATGGACTTCAACTCCCAGAATTCCTGAGCCAGCATGGCTGGCTCAGGAATTCTGGGAGTTGAAGTCCATGAGTCATAAAAGAGCCAAGGTTTCCTACCCCTGTCATAGTTCAACAACATCTGGAGAGTCTTCTCATCACATGCCTTGCTGGAGCTATCATACGTATCTCATCTAGCATTCTAACAGTGGCCAAGCCAAATGTCTGTTGAAGCTCCCAAGCAGATAATGATTGTGACAGAATTCGCCATATCATTTCTCAGTATTGCAAAGTCTTGCCAAATATTGGCTCTGAACAATGATCATTCTTTGCTCCATGCATTTATCTAATCTGCCTTTAAACATGTCCTCCCCTTGTGTTGACAAATATTGAAGTTCTCCTCAAGAGAACTTTGCTTTGTTTATTATCGGCTGTTATTTTCTTAAGAGGATAATAGCCAACAATAGATGCCAGAAAGTTCCCCGTATTATTTCTATCACTGACAGTTGATTACTTCAGCTAGAGAGTTAATAACATCAGAGGTTACGTAGGGTGGGGGGAAAGTCCATATACTTGATGCAAATAGTAGAAATACATTTTAGAATTCTGGTCTGAGTACTGATTTTATGTCTGCTAGCACCAGAACATAAATTAACACACTGCATTAAATGTTCAAAATGTCTTCGAAGAAAAACAAGAAAGTCCAGTTGTCTCTTGAAAAAGCATCTTTGGGATAACCATGACCTGGATGGCTGAGAATCTCCACAGAGGAATATTTAATGCAGTGTGTTAAGCTATGTTCTGGTGCTAGCACACATAAAACCTATTAAGATTGACAGAAAACAACAATGCCTAAATGGAATTGTACTCAACTGAATCTGTGAACGTATAGTAAATCTTTCATAGGCGACATGGACACTATGTTGCCCAAGCAGGCCTGCAAGGGGAGCCGTGAATTGAGAAGGGAAAAAGGAAAAATGCATTTCTTGTGCAGCACAATATGAAAGGAGACGATGCTAATAAAAAAAAATAATAACCAGCCAGCTCAACAAATGAAAAAAAGAAAAAAGAAAACACACAAAAGTAAAGCAAACCGTATCAATGGTTGGAATGGAGGACAAAATATAACTAGTAATATCCGTGAAAATCCGCACAAATGTTGCATTTGCCCAGAGAGAGAGAGAGAGAGAGAGAGAGATCTCTGATGAAATTCCCGGGAAACTCATGGGGACAAAAAAGCAATTCTTGAATATAATCCAAAGTGGAAGAAAACACAATGAACATGTGGGTATCTCTAAGAACTGATCTTGTATCAAAACATCTCCTCGACACAAATAAGATTTGGTCCAGAGATGACCTTAAAGAAGTCTGATCTGGGAATGACCTTGGAATTGTGAACTCTCACATACCCTTTCTCCATTAACTCCCTTTCACGTCTTTTGATCAGGATTAAATGTAGACTCAGTCATATTTAAAACTGAAATTAGTGAGTGTTCTGTACCAGCCTGCTACCGGCCCTGCAGCAAAAGCAGGGACAACCCCTTTACAAACGGCAAGAGGCTGGAATAAAGCCTGCCAAATTTATTCACATAAAACAGAGCAAGACAAGACACCAACCATGAAACAGGAGCTAAGAAACCGGAACTATCCAAGCGGTTGCCTTCAGCAAACCAGCCCTCCCACACATTCCCCTTAAATACAGTTCAGGGCGTGGCCTCTCTCTGCCTCCTTCCGAGGTGCCCCATTGCTTTCCTCTGTTTACTCCTGATTGACTGCCTCCTGCGTCGGGCGTCCTTGAACAGGGCCAGCTGTGGGTCATCTTCATCCACGCTGTCAGGCTCACACAGCTGGGTCTGCGTCGTGACCAGATGAGAGGGGCCTGGCTGGGGGCTCTCATCAAGCTGTCCAATCCCCTCAGCAAGCTCTTCAACACCCCCCTCCTCCTCCTCTGAGTCGTCCGACCCAACTGCCGAACCCACAGGCTGACCCTGAATCACAACAGTGAGGGACAAGGTGATTCATCATTACATTTAAGTTTTGTGGATTTCAGCGAATTTTTTTCTGGTTCTACTACACGGATTTTACTTCTGCTACTAATATGTCACTCTGCACAGAGCTCCAAAATGTATTTATTGACTTACTCCAGTTTATATGTCATGCCAGCCCAAAGACTGGGAGTAGCTTTCAGTCACATGCAAAAACATGGTAAGAAATATGGTAAGAACCAAGAAGAGAAATAATTAAAACCATAACTGTTATGTAACTGCAAAATTAATTTTCAGGATCTACAGTATATGAAATATCAAGGGAGAATCAGTTGGCTAACACTACTACCTCCTAAGAGGAGAATTTTTGTACTCCAGGACTCCAGATCTTTCTGGCAAGAGAGGGTCTTATTAAATGGCAGAACATTTTTGTCTGCAGCCTATACTTCAGATCTAAAGTGACATTTCTCAGAAAGCTGCTCTACACGATTCTAACAGTTGTGCAAACCCGAGGTGGCTTCCGACAACCACATACATACAAATCCTTTCATAATAATACACAGAGCTTAAAGCAGTGAACCAACTTTTCATGCCCATCGGTTGGAATTTCACTGAGGCTACTAGAGTTCTGTGGAATATGCGTTCCTTCTTGGGATTCATTGTCCTGGTGAGCCAATATTTCAATCGACTCTGATTAGTCCTTAAGAAATCTCTGAAGCATTGCCACCAAATACAAGCCCATTCAGATTTATGGAAATGACCGGAGACTGATCATAAAAGAAGACCTCAACTTAATTCTAGTCATTGAATTCCTGTTTGGCGTTACAATGGCCTCGGAAAAGATGCTTTATCACTTGTAAAGTACCTGCAGGGCAAGTGGTGGGATTCAAATAGGTGAACAACTGGTTCTCTGTGTGGATGCCACTTCCAGAAGTCCATTCTGGGACTGGGCAACAAAAAATTAGCTACTGGTTCTGCCGAAGTAGTGAGAACCGGCTGAATCCCACCATTGCTGCAGGCATCCTAAAATATGTCTATGTCTCTGTCTCTCTGTCTCTGTCTCTCTCTCTCTCTCTCTCTCTCTCTCACACACACACACACACACACACACACACACAGAGAGACAAAGAGAGAGAGATACATACAGAGAGATATACACAGAGACACATTCATATCATTGCATTCTGGGCACTTGACAACCAGCTCACATTTACAACTGGTTGCAGCATTCTGTGGTCACGCGACCACGATTTGCATTTTTTAAAGCCAGTTTCCAATTGTGTTGTTTTGGGTTTTTTGCCAATTTCTGGGGGGAAAAAAGCCATTCTGGAGAATGGATTTGGAGTTACTACCCTGTAATTTACTCAATGACCACTGCAAAAATGGCGCTAAAATTGGGTTCAGACATGTGAGTACCTCGACTTAGGACAGTCACGGTTAACCCTAACCCAACGTGACAAAACCAGGATGTTACATTGCATTAGACTCTGATGAAATTATTTCGAAACAATTTCCTCCGTTTCAGTTAGTGTTGGAGTTTCGCACGGTTAATTCCTCTAAAATAAACAAGCATGGAGAGAAGTGGATGATGAACAACGATAGGAGAAAATAACGCTGCATTCTACAGAGGTGGAGAAATGCGTGTAGTATCTATGCCGGTGGGGATTCAGTGAGTCACGTGTTCCAAACTCAGAGAAAAGCCAGGAGTAATTGGGGCCCATAATTACATGACGTTGGGAGAAGCAATACGAATTAGTATGAAAAATCAGTGCAAGCGCAAAGGAATGTGTCAGAGAGGAGAGAAAAAAGATGAAAAGAAACGGTTAGCAGTGAAAAGAGGAGTAAGGGAGTAAATTAACACTTCGCAACTGAAATAAGATGGCTACACATATTATTATAGGTGCAAGAGCTATGTTGACTCTGGAGTCTCCAAAGGTTTCTAGTGTATGCATAAAATAAAGACAAGAGAGGTTGTGTATGCAAAAATAGTACTAACTAGGAGGTCCCAATGGTGTGTTTCCTAAAGCCAACTTTGGACTGTGTTTTTCCTTGAAGATGTTTTGCTTCTCACCCAGGAATTTCCTTCACTTCTTCATTTCAGCAGAACTGAAGAAGCTTCTTGGGTGAGAAGCGAAATTCTTCAAGGAAAAAAAAAGTCCATTGGCCTTTTGACAAAGCACCTTCGGATCAACCATGATCTGGATGGCTGACAGTCTCCATAGACCTTCGTATTAATTAGAACTTTGCTTTCAGAACCAGAATGATACAGTTAAGAACAATAACCCAGCCCGTTCAAACAACTGTTCATTTATATATATATATATTTTTGCAAAAAGACCATTGACGCCACATATTAACCCAGGATTAATTGATATTAGCAACATTAATATGGATATTAACAATATCATGGGCATGAAGCCATGAATCAGAGGGGCACTGCCATCCCAGTTCGGTTCTTATGATTTGCCTTAGATTGAGCTCCAGTTTCGAGACGCAAATGGTCCCCGATTTGAATAATTTTGCTGTCAAGGACAACAGCAAATCTGCCGATAGCTGTTTGCATGCAAATGCTGTGCGCGAGGAATACATGGTGAGAATGCAATGCCAAGTTGATTCCATCACTTGGAAAAGATGTTCCTTTCCATGCAAGTTAAGAGACACATTGACTTTGTACTACAGAGGAGAAACCCTGGAGAATAAGCCTCTAAATTCATGCACAGCCAATGTGCATTTACATCTGTATAGACAGGCAGATATCTTTCTTTGACTCAAGCATTGTGAAATCTTGAGCAAAACTAATTACAGTGTTCTGCTTGGAATAAAGCTCTAAATATATACATATCCTTTGTCCCAAATTACAGAGATTTCTACAGGTTTCCCCCCCCCCCCGCAAAAAAACCCCTCACTTAGGGAAATATTCATGCTTCTGACTGTCCTTGAAATAAAAATGTTCACAGAAGCAACATTAGCATTTGGTACTAAAATCGTTTCCCAAGGGCTGCGTAATAGCAACATTTGTGCTAAAACAGGACAAAAGAAAATAGTGACTAGGAAGCTTCTCTTCCTCAAAGACACCAGAGGCATCTCTTCCTATTCCACATTGGTTGCAAGATGCACACATTTTTTAAATGGAAAGGAATAATAAAGTTATACCATTGCATAATCATTGCTTCTGGCTATCCCCCTTTCTCCGTGTCAAAAGTGAGAGGGAGGTCACATGAAAGGAAGCTATGAAAGTAGCTGCAGAGAAGAATGGGTGGGTGGGTGGGTGGATGGATGGATGGATGGAAGAATGGACAGATAGATGAAAGGAGAGTGAATGGAAGGATGGATGATGTAAGGATGGATGGATAGATGGATAGATAGATGAAAGGATTGCTGAATGGAAGGATGGATGAATGGATAGTTGTAAGGATGAATGGATGGGTGGATGGATCAAAGAATTGGTGAATGGATGGATGGGTGGATGGATGGATGGAAGGATGGATGGATGAATAGAAGAAGGGATGGATAAATGGAAGGATGAATGAATGGATGGAGATATCTAGAAATGCAATGAAGAGAAATGGTGGACATTTCCTTCCCATGAGTACTGGATAGCCATCCCAGTTAGACAATAAATTTCAAGATAAAAAAAAAAGATAAGGTATTAAGAAAGCTACCAAAGAAAGCACATATGCGCATTGTGTCTAAAATGTAAAATAAGCAAATCTGTTCATTTCATTGGAATACCACAAAAACATTCTTTGCTTTCCCATAAAGCTTAACAGTTAATAGTGCTAGCTTTTATCTACCTTTAAATTTTAAATGCACGTAAGAGTTGGTTTAATGACTGAGTTTGTTAGTAAATAAATAAACAGATATGATAGGGTGAGACTCCAGTCTTGGCAGTTGTAGTCCACAGAAGAATTTTTTTAAAAAAGCTTTTAGTATAACAATTGTATTAGAATGCCGGAGAAGATTTTATGCTTGGTTCTTGGCTGTTTCACTCTTACCTTACTTATGGGGACATTTTTATTGTTTTATATTTTAGGTTGTATAGCAGATGTTTATCTTTCCATTACCCCGGAGAAATTTTAATTGTTCCCACAATGCAATCGTGTGTCTGCTCAGATTTGGCTGAGAACAAATCCAATAAATGAAAGAATGTGTTATCAGAAAATGGGAGGCAGGAGAAATTTATAACAAGGGAAGACAAAGGAGGCAGAACATTATTTTTATGCCATGGCTCAGTGTCTTTTTAACTATTTCTCCAACTCTATTGAATATAGAACACAGAATAATAAGGGTTGGAAGAGTCCTTAGATGTCATCTAGTTCACCCCGCTGCCCAACCTACCATTCTGGGGCAAATGGTTTCCCAATCTCTTCTTGAAAACCTCCATTGATGGAGCACCTACAACTTCTGAAGGCAAGCCCTTCCACTGGTTAATGGTTCGCGCTATCAGAAAAATTCTCCTGAGTTCTAGGTTGCTTCTCTCTTTGATAAGATGGAAACATATCCATCGGCTACTTCTTGTCCAGCCCTCAAGTGCTTTGTAGAATAAGTCAATCCCTTCTTCTCTGTGACAGCCCTTCAAATATTGCAAGACTGTTCTCGTGTCACCTCTAATTCTTCTCTTGTGCATAGCTTTAGAAAGACTGAGTGATGAGCCCACTGCCCTGTTGGTCTGGCTTTAGGAGAATATTTCAGAATGTTGGCTTTAGAGGAAGGAATGGAACAAGTAGGGTATCTTGCGAAACATCTGGAGATGCTTTCAAAGGATTTCCTGACCCACGATGGTAGTAGCCAACTTGCTCCATCAACTCATCCCTTCTCTGAGATCCGAAGAGTTGCATGGAATAACAGGAGGGAGGGAAGACTTTGTAACACATATAGCATGCACATATAGAAAGAAAGGGACCTTACCCAGCAAATTCACCACCCTGGGCCTGAGCTTGGCCTGCAATGGCATCCATGATAGCATCTTGAGAATACATGCTGATGGGGGTGTTATATTGGGCATGAATGATGGTGGCTTTGCCCCCAGGGCCTTTCACCTCTATGGGTTTGTGCGTGGACAGAGCAGAATCCTTCAGGACGTTGGGGTTGAAACGTTCCATATACTCCGTGCTGGGATGGAGGAAGTGAGGAATCAGGAATTGCGGGAGAAAAAGAAGGAAGGATGAAAAGATTAAGGAGGGGGAAAGAAAAGATTTAAGAGCAGAGTGGAATATTTTCTCTCTCTCTCTCTCTCTCTCTCACACACACACACACACACACACAAACACACACACACACACACAGACTGCTTTGGGTTTGATCACAGGGAAGAAGAGTAGCATTCAACAAGCACCAAAGAGTAAGCACACAGCTTTTCTTGGAAATTTGTCTGATGCTTTTCTAACTGAAAGACAAAAAATAATGAGTGACTGATGCAGCCAGTAAGCACCTTTGTGAATTATCTGCTGTAATTTAATCCATGTTAGAAGGTGCGTCTCTGCTGGCCCAGGAATGACAAAATGATTCTCCAGCCCACAAAGTGGACTTGGGAAACTCTGGATTTGATGGCCGAAGCTCAGCCCTGGATGGTGGTGTCAGCCCCTTGAGGCAGGCTAAATAAGGAAACAAACACCACAAACAATGCTAGAACCTACTTTATGGATCTAGAATAGAGTAGAGTAGAGTAGAGTAGAGTAGAGTAGAGTAGAGTAGAGTAGAGTAGAATAGAGTAGAGTAGAGTAGAGTAGAATAGAATAGAGTAGAGTAGAGTAGAGTAGAGTAGAGTAGAGTAGAATAGAGTAGAGTAGAGTAGAGTAGAGTAGAGTAGAGTAGAGTAGAATAGAATAGAATAGAATAGAATAGAATAGAATAGAATAGAATAGAATAGAATAGAATAGAATAGAATAGAATAGAATAGAATAGAATAGAATAGAATAGGACCTTGGAGGTCTTCTAGTCCAATCCCCCGCTCAAGCAGGAAAACCTATACTATCTTAGACAAGTGATTGTCCAGTCACTTCTTAAAAAACCTCCAGTGATGGAGCACCCATGATTTCTAGAGGTAATTGTCCTCATTATTAAGAAGTTTCTCCTTAATTCCAGGTTGCTTCTCTCTTTGATGAGTTTCCAACCACTGTTTCTCGTCCTGCCCTCTGGTGCTTTGGAGAATAGATTGATGCCCTCTTCTTTGTGGCATGCCCTCAGGTACTGGAATACTGCTGTCACGTCACCCCTATTTCTTCTTTTCTTTAGACTAGCCAAACCCAAGTCCTGCAGCCATTTTTCATATGTTTTAGTCTCCAGGCCTTGGATCTTCTTAGTTGCTCTTCTCTGAACTTTTTCCAAGGTCTCAACATCTTTTTTGTAGTAGGGCGACCAAAACTGGTTGCAGCATTCCAGGTGTGGTCTCACTAGGGTTTTATAAAGGTAAAGGTAAAGGTTCCCCTGCACATGCGTGCTAGTCGTTTCCGACTCTAGGGGCCGGTGCTCATCTCCGTTTTAAAGCCAAAGAGCCAGCGCTTGTCCGAGGACGTCTCCATGGTCATGTGGCTGGCATGACTAGACGCCAAAGGCGCACGGAACGCTGTTGCCTTCCCACTGTAGTGGTCCCTATTTTTCTACTTGCCTTTTTACGTGCTTTCGAACTGCTAGGTTGGCAGAAGCTGGGACGAGTAACAGGCGCTCACTCTGTTACGCGGCACTCGGGATTCGACCCGCCAAACTGCCGACCTTCCGATCGACAAGCTCAGCATCCTAACCCACTGAGCCACCGCGTCCCTTTTATAAAGCGGTACTAATACTACTAATCTTGAGAGCCAAGTGAGTCAATTTGGAATTTCTTCTACAGCTTTTCTTGGACGTGGTGGATATTTTTGCAGCACCTGCTGCTTATTATTTTCTTCAAAGACTCTTGTACAAGTAGTAAATTTAGCATGCAGTCATTAAATGGCCCTCTATACAATGTATCTAGCCCAAGATTCAGTAGAAGGCAGCAGAGAGAAGCAGAAAACTCTTTATGGCCAACTAGCGACCATGGTGGGGCTTTGCATCTTAATTCTGATATTCCTACTTACGGACTATCGTGGATTGACTTTCCTTCATGTGAAATTTCAAAAGTTAGAAGTTTTGCCTTAACAGATTGGCATTTAGCAAGGCTCTCTGAGGCCCGCCATTCAGAAATACTCAAACACAAACGGCAGCAATGTGTATAAATAAAGCCACTGGGTTTTTATGGACTTAGAGCCACATGATAAGAGAAACAGCACCCATGTTTGTCTTCTTTAGAGCTTCCGAAGGGTGGGAAGTCTTTAAGGATACATCTTTGCTCAGCAGAAGAAGCCCCCCTTTATAAGAGGAGTATCAAACAAAACAACGCATGCACTTCAGGAGAACAACACCCAAGGCAAGAACCTCAACATGCATTGAGGTCTAAAGCACCACATTTACAGAAACACCTCGATTGGAGCCAAAGCAGGTCAGCCTCCTCACAACGCACCTCACAAACTGAAGCGCCGCACTCTGCCACGGACACTGATTTTTACAGCCATTACAAGCCTCTTTGATTAGTTTGTCCCCCTTTTTTTCCTGCCCAGATGCATGGGAGGAATTTGAAGCCATTGACTCCCATAGAAGTAGGAAGGCAACCTATGGCCATCCAGCTTTGAGGTTTGTAGTCTTCTGCTAAAAATTGACCACAGAGCTTTCCTCCCTTTTTTTGGGGGGGGGGAAAGAAAATGTATGAAATTTATCTTGAAGTTCTAAAAAAAGTCTGCATCATACCCAAAAAAAACCCACACAACCAAAATTTCCCCCATGCTCCTCTCCACACCAGCTTTACTCACTACTGTGGGTTCTGGTGTCCTTAGTGAGGCTCTTGGTCATGGAAGATTTGTAAGAGTTGCACAGGAAATTTTCATGTACAGATGATTGTTTCATAGATCATCAAACCTGGGAGCCAATGGAGATACCCTGATCCGGAATGTTCTTCTGGAAACATGCTTTGGATGAAAAAGGCCCTTCCAGAGAAAGGAGTACATTTGCAATAAATTTATTAATAAATAATAATTTATTAATAAATAATAAAGTCTGCCCAAAATGCCTCCTAAATTTGGTTTGCTCTTGGAACAGACTCTGGGGGAATGCCTTTCTGATATGATGCTGGACACCCCAATCAACTGTTAAAGAACATTCCACTTGCAAGCAGATAGAACAGGAGCACAAGCAAGAAGGACACACCGTCCCAAGAAAATGGACATCACCAAGCATTTCACACTGACACACTCTTGAATACTAACTTGGTCACAGGATTGGTTATGACCTAGAGGAAAGAAAGAAAAAAAGATCAGACCAGTAGATTCCCACGTTTTTTTTTAACCAGAAGAGATAAAGAAGTATTTAATCAGGCATCTAAGTGAAAGAAAGAAAGAAAGAAAGAAAGAAAGAAAGAAAGAAAGAAAGGAAGGAAGGAAGGAAGGAAGGAAGGAAGGAAGGAAGGAAGGAAGGAAGGAAGGAAGGAAGGAAGGAAGGAAGAACAATATGATGAAGAGAAGGAAGTATAGGGCTTATCCACTTGAATTTGTGGAGTTGCAATGCTTGGCCCAAACCTGTGCATTGCTAGACAGACTGCTATCTTTGAAACGAAATGGTCTCTGAAAACAGTACATGATTCAAAGCAACGAAAGTACTAAATATTCTGGGATTCGGTATGCTTTCTCAAGCCACTACACTTTCCTATAAATGGACCAAAACTAGCTGAAAATACAACTAGTTTGTGCAAGAGCAACTCTTTAGTCAAAGCTCCAGAGATCTGCCCCAGAACATAGCGAATCATGGAGGAAGCCTTGGAGACACCCAAGTCTCCTGTTACCCTCCATGGTTGAAATGAATTGAATACAGATGGGAGTGGGGGAGTGAAATTTGTTCTTCCTTCCAGATACAGATTTGCTTGGCATAGAAGTCTCAGTTATGCCCACAGACTTCTTCCTTGTAAATAAAAGACAGACTCCAATCTTATGGGGGAAAGTATAGATATCCGCTGTCAAGTGCAAAGAATCAGGACCACCTGTTAGATTGCAGCACAGATTTATTCTATATACAACAATCTGGTCAATTAAAGTTCAGTACTCAATTGGCACCAGATAAAGGTCAACAGAATTCAGGAGGGGTTAGATTTGGACCATTTGTGGCAACGTAACAACTCTAGGCTTATAACATGCTTAACTCAGCCCCCTAGTTCTGCCTACTCTTCTTTTATGTGTGCCTTCATATTCCATATTTCAAAATGGGCAGGCCCTATTTCCTTGTGAATGGGAGAGTTTAAAGCTTTCTTGCATCAAGTTCAACTTCTAGTGACTTCATGGAAACATCTAACCATGGCAACAGCGTAAAAATTGGCTTGCTGTGGCTTTCTTCCAAATGTCTGTTTTTAACCTTCCAACACAATCCTAGATTTCCCAGCTAAGTGCTGATCATGGCTGGCCCTGCCTAGCTTCATCAAGCTCAACCAAGATTGATGGGGTGCTGCATTAGATGTGACAGATGCATATGCTAAATTGGTGTCTACAACCATGGCTGGAGGAACGTGGAAATAAAGAGGGACCATTGCTGTTCTCCAAACATCTCTCACTTACAACTCTACTGATAATGTGTTTTTTTTTTTAGAAATATCAAAACTCGCCATTGCCAAAAGATTTCAAACTTCTGCTTTAATCTTCTGATACCTTTAACCCTTTAGCCCTTAAATCACCATTATAGCTTTTAGATATATAGCATTTTTGGAGGACTTTAAAAAGGTAAAGGTTCCCCCGCACATCGTTTCCGACTCTAGGGGCCGGTGCTCATCTCCGTTTCAAAGCCGAAGAGCCAGCGCTTGTCCAAGGACGTCTCCGTGGTCATGTGGCTGGCATGACTAGACGCCAAAGGCGCACGGAACGCTGTTACCTTCCCACCGGAGTGATCCCTATTTTTCTACTTGCATTTTTACGTGCTTTCGAACTGCTAGGTTGGCAGAAGCTGGGACGAGTAACAGGCGCTCACTCTGCTACGCGGCACTCGGGATTCGACCCGCCAAACTGCCGACCATCTGATCGACAGGCTCAGCGTCCTAACCCAATCAGAAAATGAGTTGGTCTAAACAATCATCAGTATAAGAACAGCTTTAAAAATAAAAGGCATGATATTAAAAGTTGTTGGAATAAACTTCTACCCTTCTTCTACCTAGCTTAAGGAAATCAAAGCAAGACTATCTTGGAGCTTTACAAGATAAGACAGGTTCTTCAGAAATGAACCTCGAAATGAATATGCGGTCAGTTCAATGGAAACATGATCAGAGCTGACCACCCTTTGCTAATCTAAAGTATGCCAGCCATATCTTCAGCTATGTCAGGGTTAGGAGTTATTTTTTAATTGCCGGTCTACAAGAGAACATTGGGAGAAATTCTGCCTGATTTCTATTTGCTCTATCTTATTTCAACATTAAGCTACAGGTTTAACCTAAGGACCTTAAGGACAGGGATGGGTTAAAAGAAATAGTAATATATGCTAAAGAACATTAACACACATTCAGAGAGACACTTGGCTCTTTGGTTCTTCAAGTCAAACGGGCAGATCCACAATGCAGATCAAGAGAAGTAGCAGCAGGACAAGAGGATTAAATATCTCACCTTCTTTCTTGCTACTTAATTTGGGCCAGTAGCTGTTTCTTTACATGCACAGAGGTTTCTATTCTATTTTATGCTTAGAAGTTAAAGATCCACCATGGAGGAATGATGTAAATTAAGGTGACAAATGTGCAAATAAAAATACGGTACTTCTGGAAACTGTCAGATTCTACTTTGGGCACATTATGTGAAGGCTTAGTTTTCTGAGAAAGGGTTTAATGCTGGGAAAGGTGGAAGCAAAGACAGGAAGAGGACAATTCAAGTAGTGGCTAATAATAATAATAATAATAATAATAATAATAATAATAATAATAATAATAATAATAATAATAATAATAATAATAATAATTTGGGAGGGACCTTGACAATTCCCTCACATATTCTTGAATTGAATGTTTTATGGCTTCTCTTGCCAGGGAGGCATGTTTAATAATCAGAATACAGTTGGAAGGGACCTTGGAGATCATCTAGTTCAGACATGTCAAACTCGCGACGTCACACGACGCCGCACAACGTATTGGAACTTTTTCGCCATTGCCGGCAATGGGGTGGATGTGGTTTCCCGATGACGCGTCCGGCCCATGGGCCGGCAGTTTGACATCTCTGATCTAGAATAGAATAGAATAGAATAACAGAAATGGAAGGGACCTTGGAGGTCTTCTAGTCCAACCCCGTGCTCAGGCAGGAAACCCTATACCATTTCAGACAAATGGCTGTCCAAATCTCTTCTTAAAAATTTCCAGTGTTGGAGCATTCACCACTTCTGGAGGCAGGTTTTTCCACTGGTTAATAGTTCTAATGGTCGGGAAGTTTCTCCTTGGTTCTGACATTACCGTGACAATGATTAAACCATTGGGTGTCCTGGTAGAACAGCTTATGGAGAAAATCTATCTGATTACGAGGAATTGAAAATAACGATGGCACATAATCAATCAGTATAACAACTGTCAACCAATTGGGGTCCAGGAAAACCCCAAGCTTTATAACCATTCTCCAGAGTGCTTGTAATCCCATCCACAATATGCTGTATGGACAGATCTTCTCTATCCTGACTGGATTCAGATTTAGTTTGCTCATTTCTGAGCTGCACTTGATACCGGCCTTGAGATTCGTTACTTCTCCTGCATCCAGTGAGAAGCAAGGCTGGATCTGATCCATGAATCAATGACATTTCCCTGCAAACCTCTAGATGTCCTTTCCCGAAAGTTTTATTTAGCATCTGAATGCGCGCAAGAGAAGGTGGTGCCCCTTGGATCAAAATCCCGTGCAGACACCCAGAACCACCTTTTTCGTATCAACTGACTGAAAGAAGATCCCAGAGACCTGATCCTATAACCCAACCCTGGCCAGGTATAGCAGAAAGATGCCACGGTTAATAGATCAAGCAACCCTGAGCAGTTCAGGTGACACAAAATCCATGTCCCTCTTTCAGTGTAGACCCGTCCGAGAAACCAGGGCAGATAATTCAGCTTCCAAATCTAGCTGAAAGCCCAATGAGAATAAATCTAATTAACGAGCACAATTGCGAACTTGACCACCCTTAACGCTCAATAAGCTCTCCGCTCTCCAGTTCCAAGGAACAGCACCAGGTGAAGCACTCAATGTAAATTTAAATAATTACGTTCAACGGGTGACCCCTTGAACTACTTCTGAGGATCATTTCACATCTGAAATGAAT
Source organism: Vipera berus (assembly GCF_964194415.1). Classification (NCBI taxonomy): domain Eukaryota; kingdom Metazoa; phylum Chordata; class Lepidosauria; order Squamata; family Viperidae; genus Vipera; species Vipera berus. Next base: position 97,359,981 of record NC_138207.1, on the reverse strand, counting down.
TTTTCCGCCAGGTCACACCGAGAAGGAAAGTGCAACCACGCAGTTCTCTGATGGGATATTCTATTAGTGTGTGTTTGACCAATTTATATTAGTCACAGTTTAAAGGCACCTGCTTTTTCAAAGATGCTGGTGCTCGTATCGCGGGCCATGTAGTCTTAAATAAAACCTGGATTAGTAGAAATCAACCATAGCTTTATTTTCAGCCAGTTACTCCGTGCTGCAAGGAACATCCTGGCTGGACTCAAAGTTATCTTATCAAGCCCAGGGGGAACAGGACATTCTCCTACAAATAGCAGAGGCAAATATTATCTCTGTACTAATGTTATGCACAATTTATTTAAGAGTTGTTTTGTAAGCCAGGTATGACGGATCAACGCACAGAAATGCTGTTTTCTCTGAACATCCTCGCCAAGCTTTATAGTGGGCAAACCAGGATTGGGGTGTTGGGAGGGGAGGGGGGGAAACTTGTAATGCAGCAAGCCAGGTTTTCTTGCAACTTCATCAGGAAAGCAACAGCCCTCCTGGCTTTGTATCCAAATATATCTCCCTGTTACAGAAACTCCGAAAGATATATTAGGAACAAGTTGTACAGTAGTCAGTAAGCAGATGACCAGTTCTACATCCATATTTAGGAATGCCAAGGACAGCTGGGTGTCTGCTTACTGAGAAACAGTCCATGCAAGAGTATCATTTTCCGTAGCCGTTGCTACTGGCTGTTTTAAGCCTCTAAGCAATGCTTATGCAGGTAAAATGGCCCTTGCACGGAAGCCTTTAATAATATATCCTTGCATTCCAGAGGGGAAGTCCTGCCTCCATGCTAACTGGCTGGGCTTTTAGCAAACCCCACAGAGAAAATGTAGGCGCTGTTCATACGGATCCTGTGTCTGTTATGGCCAGAGGGTCTTCGCGGTCACTTAAAAGTAGCCATGCCAGGTAGCGGATCTCAAGAAAAATAGGAAATATTTACTGGAAAATACGAGGAACTTGAGCTCTTGTATCCAGGTTTTCCCATCTTTCCTTCGTTGCCACTGAAGTTCAGTTACTCCATGCAATTTATACTATAGGGTTACTGGGAAAGCTCAATTCTCTCTCATTTGTCAGAGCTTAGCACAACCAAGTAATTTGTCTCTGGGCCTGATCCATTATCCTGGGAGGCAACCATCTCCTCTGCCATGCCATGCCATGCTATGCCATGCCATGCCACCAAGCATCTCCTCCCAGGAACTCCTGATAGAACATTAAAAAAAGGTAAAGGTTCCCCCGCACATGCGTGCTAGTCGTTTCCAACTCTAGGGGCCGGTGCTCATCTCCGTTTCAAAGCCGAAGAGCCAGCGCTTGTCTGAGGACGTCTTTGTGGTCATGTGGCCGGCATGACTAGATGCCAAAGGTGCACGGAATGCTGTTACCTTCCCGCTGTAGTGGTCCCTATTTTTCTACTTGCATTTTTTATGTGCTTTCGAACTGCTAGGTTGGCAGAAGCTGGGATGAGTAACAGGCGCTCACTCTGTTACGCGGCACTCGGGATTCGACCCACCAAACTGCCGACCTTCTGATCGACAAGCTCAGCATCCTAACCCACTGATCCACCAATTTTTTTCAACATTGGAAATGAAAATCTCCAGCCGGTCCACCAACCCTAGTAGTCCTGGGAGCCAAAAGCAAGAAAGAGAGGGAGAGTGCTGAAAGATTATTCGTCAATGTGAACACACCTTCAGCTCTTCAGAAATCCTATGCCTGTTCCTAAATAGCGCCAGTTGTGCCCAGCTTAGAATGCCAGCATATTCTTAGCTGCTGGTGCCCTTCAGACATGATGAACCTCGCCCCACCCACCCCCACCCACCCCCAAAATTGGAGGACACCAGATTGGAGAAACTGTCTCAGCCTTTCATGCTCGGGACCGCAGGCAGCGTATCTTCAAAGGTGACTTCTCTAGTTCTGATCTCATCACCTTCTCCCAGTGTCATTCTGAGAACATGTCAAGCCCACCTGTGCAGATGGCTTTGGCACAAGAATCTTCTACTCGTTATTGCTTGTCACTTGATATTGATAAAACATGTATGGTAATGGGTAAGAATGTGCATTCAACCGCACTACACTATGTTTAGGAAAGGTATCTCCTATAACAAGGGACACGGTGGCTCAGTGGGTTAGGATGCTGAGCTTGTCGATCAGAAGGTCGGCAGTTTGGCAGGTCGAATCCCGAGTGCCGCGTAGCAGAGTGAGCGCCTGTTACTCGTCCCAGCTTCTGCCAACCTAGCAGTTTGAAAGCACGTAAAAATGCAAGTAGAAGAATAGGGACCACTACAGTGGGAAGGTAACAGCGTTCCGTGTGCCTTTGGCATCTAGTCATGCCGGCCACATGACCACGGAGACGTCCTTGGACAAGCGCTGGCTCTTCGGCTTTGAAACGGAGATGAGCACCGGCCCCTAGAGTTGGAAACGACTAGCATGCATGCGTGGGGGAACCTTTACCTTTATCTCCTATAACAGCCTTCTCCAAGGTGGCATCTCCAGAGGCATTGGGACCTCCAGCTCCCCAACTGCCTAGCTAGCATATCTCCAACTTTACTGGAGGACGGAACAATAATTATTTTCTGTTTTGGAGTCTAAACGCATTAGGACAGCTGTCGAGATCCCAGGACCACTGAGTATTCAAAAGACCAGTGATTACTTCTGGAGCACCAACTTGGAGAACCTGTTTTCTCTGCCAATGTACAGAGCTTGGGTCTCTTTTTGAATCCCGGATATTTCCAATGAAGAGAAAGGAATGGCTTTTTTGGCTGTATCTGCTTGGTAAGCTTTTCAAAGGCCCCTGGTTGTCCAACTTCTTCAGATCGATCTAGTGAGGAATTAAAACTCCCATCTCTGCAGAGAACGTTTCCAATGGACCACGTGTGGCAGTTCACCCAACTCTTCCGACTGCACCGTTGCAAAACGAGCTTAGGACATTTACCTACCCTCTGAGAAGTGCACCTTTGGAAGCCCTCCGGGTGAGACTTAGCTTATGCATCTCAGCCATTTCTTTGAGCGTCTCTGCTGAATAAAGACCAATGGGGTTGTTATATTGCTTTGACGGGCTCAGCTGGTGCTTCGCTTTAGTGTCGTCAGTAAAGACTGGGCCCGTTTTCGAACCTAAGTCAGATTTTGCTGGCGAGAGGTCAGGGGTCAGAGACTGAGAGGAGGACATGGAAGATCTAAAGCTGGCACCCATTAAGAAGGAAGAGCTCTGAGACAGGCTGGTCTCTTGTCTGCTGAGGTAGCCTGAGTGCGCACCATTGCTGGCTAAAATGCTATTCCTGGCCCCCACCGAGTTGCTATTTAGGGGACTGAAGCTCCCTCGGTCGCCAGTGACTTCCAGGACTGAATCCTGTGGAAGCAAAATATACAGGCAAAGGAAGGAAAGGGGGGGGGGGGAGAAAAAGGAAGAAAGAAAGGAAAACGATCATAACATTCATGCAGAAAGGAGAAATTCCCAGCTCCGGCAATCTATACAAAGCAGTAAGGTTGCCAACCATTTATTTAAGCAAATAAAAATAACAATAAAAATGCAGTTATTTTATATTCTGAGCTGTCGGGACAGAATCGCCTTAGCTCAGAAAATCCAAAGAGGGTAAATCCATTCCAAAGAAAATCTGGAATACATTGCCGTTTAGAACACCAGGGGCAATCCCTTGGTGTGGATATATTGTTTGACTTGTAGCCTGGTTGGCAACTTTACATACAGATAGCCCTTGACTTACAGCAGTTTGTTTACTGTTAGAACAGCACTGAAAAATGTGGCTTATGACCCTTTTTCACACTCGCAGCATCTCTGTGCTCACGTGATCCACATTCAGGTGCTCGGCAACTGGCATGTACTTATGACGGTTGCAGGTGTCCAAGGGTCATGTGATCCCCTTTTGCGACCTTCTGACAAGCAAAGCCAATGGGGGAAGCCAGATTCAGTTAATGACCGCAGGGATTCACTTAACCACGGTAGCAAGAAAGGTCGTAAGCTGAGGCAAAACTCAACGAGTGTCGCGCTTAGCAACGGAAACGTTGGGCTCCCACTGTGTTTGTAAGTCGAGGTCTACTTGTATTAGGCGCTTGCATCCAAACAAATAAGCCACTTCAATGGACTTTGCATTAGTCAGGCAAAAATATTAACTTCGCCTCTTCCCGAAGAGGGACGTTAATAAATCTTCTACAAACAGCTGCAATTATTACTTATGTAACAGGCCGTCCACCGTGACTGCCAGTTTGTTTGGCCAGGCAGGACAGTGGACGCTTCAAGGAATCTGGATGGCTGGACAGCATTTGCACACGGGACAACGCAATGCAACGAGGAAGAGAAGGGCGAACGAACGTGTTTATAGCCGGTCTCTATATAATTAGTTCCAGCTATAAAGGCTGCTGGCAAAGTTCATGCTGATCAAGGCCATTAAAGATGGCGAGCAGAAAAGGCTGCAAAGAAGAAACTATTAATAGTCCCTGCCCGGGACATTGCTTTGACTCGAGCAAATAAATGAAAGAGGGTCATCTACAACAGAGGTCCCCCAACCTTTCGGGCACCAGGGACCGGTGCCATGGAGAAAAGTTTTTCTGTGGACCAGACGGGTGTGTGGCTTTGAATACCGCCTGCATCCCGAGGATGGAGCTTTCCTTGTTTGTACGGGCCGCTTGCTGAGATGCTGCGGACCGGTGCCGGCCCACGGACGGGGTGGGGGGGGCGGGTTTGAACATCCTGATCTACAACACAGGAATCTTGATTCTGAGTCAGTAATTCTGCCCTGGTTTCTCCCAATCTTTCTTTACCCCTTGGCCAAGGAGATAGAAATTATGAACAGATGTCCTCTCCATCACTGGTCATCTGGTCCCTGTTCATGATGGAAAGGTTCCCAAGGGTGAATTCCAAGCTGCCAAGCACCAATACACTGCAGGAAGAATTCACGTTCATAGCATCATCATCATTGGAGTTGGAAGATACCTTGGAGGTCTTCTAGTCCAACCCCTGCTCAAGCGGGAGATCCTATACCGTCTCAGACTAATGGATCTCCAATCTTTTCTTAAAAACCTCCAGTAATGGAGCGCCCACAACTTCTGAAGGCAAGTTGTTTCCCCCGGTTAATTGTCCTCACTGTCAGGAAGTTTCTCCTTAGTTTTAGCTTGGTTCTCTCCTTGGTTAGTTAATTTCCATCCATTGTTTCTCGTTTTGCCTTCTGGTGTTTGGTAAAATAAGCTGACCCCCTCTTCTTACTGGCAGCTAGCTCCTCAGACATTGAACTATAGGTGGATCCATCAACCTAACAATTCTTATAAATTCCCAACGCTTAGATTCATGGAGAATTCTGAATGCTGGAATTAAGTTTCTCTCTGTGCTGACTTAAATAATAATTAAGAAAAAAGACAGGAGACATCTTTTCAGCCTCCTGTCTCATCTTCGGCCTTTTAAAAGTCTTTAAAACAAATGGTAAATGTTCATTTTATCTCATTGCTTGTATCTCTGAGCCAGAGAACCTATCTATTCGATTGCTCACTCCGAGGGTCTTTTGTATAAGAAGAAACTCAGAGGATGGTGGCCAGATAAGTTGAAGGTTATCTTGTCTCTGAAAACAGCCTGATTATTCCTGCTGCTAGTTATGAAAGTCAGAAGTGAACTCATAGCTTCCTTGCTCTGGTCAAGTTTTCAAAGAAAGATTTCATCGACTCTCTTCTAGAGTTCTCATTAGAAATGCTGGCTTTAAATATAATCCCTACCCTCTTCGCCTTATGCATTTTAATGCTAAGAAGTCTCCCTTCTTTGCTTGGCCTTGTTATTACTTCGTACGTACTGAATTACTTCAGTTATTTACTGAAGGATATACTTACCTGGACGATCGAGCAAGAAGATTCCCAGAAATGCCTAGCTAAGGGGTCAATAGCAAATAAATGAATCGTTGTTCGGGATTTATGTGAGAAAGGAGGAATCCCACGATTCCAAAACCCAAGCAGAGATTGAGCACAAGATGATTTATCGTGCAAAATCAGTCCACGTTACCAACATTCAATGGCTATCAGATTAACTTAGACAGAATTGAAAGGACTGTATTAATTTCAGCTTTCTAGAAAAGTTCCATCGGTGTGTGTGTGTGTGTGTGTGTGTCCTTGGTGTTCTCTGAGCTTTCTTGTTTTCTTGCAGATGTTTTATTACCCAAACCAGGTAACATAATTCCATCTCTTCTTCACTTTGTGCAATAGAAACAATCTGAAATATATCTAACCCTAACCCTCATATCTATTCTACTTACTCAAGGCAATCATCTGTTTAAATAATTTGTTCTGGTAGAATTTGCCAAAAGGTCCCAGAAATACTTTTTTTCCCCCAAAAGGTAACTAGACTTCATTGGTTATTTTGTTTTCTTTGAAAATGTTTTGCTTCTCATCCAAGAAGCCTCTTCAATTCTATGTTTCTTCAGTTCTTCAATTAGAAATGAAGAAACTTCTTGGATGAGAAGCAAAATGTTTTCAAAGGAAAAAAAACAACCCAAGAAAATCCAGTTTCCTTTAGGAAAAAGCACCTTTGGGACAACGACTGAGAATCTCCAGAGACAGTTTGCCAAAATATTGTGAAAGGATACAAGCTGTAAAGTCTCTGAGATACTTTTAAGGAGAATTCACTCTCTTAAAGCCAGAGCGAATAAGAGTTTTTAACTTCTCCCATTTTGGTCTTTCACCCAGGGCAGAGATGGGGAAACAAGAAAAAGTTCAGCAATTCAACAGGCTCCGTTGTCCAAACATTACACCTAAAGCATGAGTTTGTTTCCATAATTGACTTATCTCTCTTTTTCTCCTTGAGTTCCTCCTCCTCCAAATATTAGAAGAAGCTACAGTCGATACAACAGCTAACAAAGACATCCAGAACTTGTAGACCAGCGGTAGGCAACCTTGTCTCTTTTATGACTCGTGGACTTCAACTCCCAGAATTCCTGAGCCAGCCATGCTGAGGGGAAAGGGAGAAGTTTCCAAGCTGAGCCAAGCTGGCTCAGGAATTCTGGGAGTTGAAGTCCACAAGTCATAAAAGAGCCAAGGTTGCCTACCCCTGTTGTAGACAATGAGTGTAACACTCAGAGATGGGAACTCTTGTGAAGTCTGAGGACACATTATTGCAAGTAGGAGGAAGAGAAGAGATGGACAACAATTCTGTTCATTTAGAAGGGCAAAGTAATCTTTGCCATGTGATACATTACAATATTGTGACTTTAATGTCTCCCACTCAGAGGTCGGTCTCCCTGAAGAAAACCTTTATATTCAGAAATGCAACATAAACAAAAGAAGCTATTAGACACCTACCTTTTGATGAGGGATCACAGGCATGGGAGAATCAATCCTCGGGGTGCTTGTTGGTATCGGAATTGGACGTTTTGATCTGGCAAGAACACAAGAAAAAATTGGTTATTGAGCACATTTTTTAAGCAATTTATTATATACCACTGCCAACACGGGCTTTAATCTTTGCATCGGCCTTCTAGTTTTACTAATGAATCATCCATTTTTTTCCCCCTTTCAAATCTGGGCACGTGTGCTTAGATCCATTCATCTCCTTCTCCCAAACAACACAGGAATTTCGAAATTGGAAATAAGAAGAGTTCCATATCAGTACAAACATACACATGAAGCCGGAGCCTTAAGTTGCATGAAAACAAGGAGAAGAGACGGTGAGGTCTAAGGAACAACATTTCTTTAAATTCAATTTTCCGCAAGGCCATGGAACTTTCAACACAACTTCATTGGTTGGAAGAAATAACACACCAGGCCAATGTCCATCATTATCTACTTCTTCTTTCCTTCTACTGGGTCATGATGTTGGCTGCTCACCCAACAATGGTCTGCTTAATTTCACATTTAGACCTTCTAACTGTACTAAGCCAACAGGCTAGGGCACCAAGACAAAACTGGACAAAGCTATTTCTCAGAGGCTTCTGAATTCAAAATAAAATAAAATAGGCAAACTAGAGATGAGGAATATATTAAGGTTGAATGAACATTGCAATGTTTATCTTTCTTGTTTTACAGTCAGGATGTCCACAGGGTAGAGTCTAAATGTTTCTTTGACTGCACCATTGCAACTGCTATTTTGACTGGTTTTTGCCCATACCCTGTGGATGCTCCTAGTTGGAGTTAAGGACTGGTGCTAAATTGGGCCTCTTCTGATCCTGGGTTCTGAGCTGTAGAGGCAGGCAGATATGGGGGGAAGGCATGACATGATCATGACATTAACATAGCTTGCAGCACACGGCAATGTCTGTAAACTCTCTCTACTACACAGGTGTTTGCACTGAAAAAACAGTTGTCAAGGTTCAGGGAGTTCAGAAAGGAAAATGTACATTGCAGCTTCTTGGCGAAGCCTTACTCCATTCCTCTTTCTTCCCTTCCCTTTATTTCAAACGCCAATTAACCCGAAGAGGCAATTGATATTGTCCGCATATTCATAGATGGAATGAGAAAGAATGGCTTGCTTGCTAATGCTTTGATGTCTGATTCCAGGATTTTCCAATGTTCTCTCCTCTTACAAATAAAGAGGCTCGCTTTAGAAATAAATTTGCACCTCCCGTGTTACACCTACTCCATCTTCTTTTAAGGGTCCACGGAGACAAATTCACCCTTTATCACTCAGATGTAGTGAAGCAGATGCCAAGGTTTTAGAGGCTGCCTTTCTCATTTCATAGAGGCCTTCTCTGTAACGAGTCTTCTACGGGATCCTTCTGAGCAAGGGGAAGACCACATCCACTTCCCGGCAGCACCTGTGGAATACCCTGTGCAGCACAACACCACTCCGAAGAACAGCAATGAAGTCCAGGGTGAATTAAATGGCCTCCAAATGGAATCATTGCGCATACAGTGCCCCAGCGTGGTGTGTATGTCATGCTAAACCATGGTTTGCTTAAGCATAACTTAGTGAATATAGTAATGGCTGGTTTCCAAAACCATAGTTCACAAAGAGCATAAGATGGATTGTAATAGGATGGGTGTATTGGTGTACGCATGTGAACATCTACACAGACTTAACCAAGTGTTTCAAGGAGATCCAGTCTGACTAGAGCAGGGGTAGGCAACCTTGGCTCTTTTATGACACGTGGACTTCAACTCCCAGAATTCCTGAGCCAGCGTGGGGGAACTATGGTCCCTTTGTGACTCGTGGACTTCAACTCCCAGAATTCCTGAGCCGGCATGGCTCAGCATGGAAACCTCTCCCTTTCCCCTCAGCATGGCTGGCTCAGGAATTCTGGGAGTTGAAGTCCATGAGTCATAAAAGAGACAAGGTTGCCTACCCCTGGACTACAGCCATCAAACAAATATGATAAGGTTGAACTTCAGGGAATGGTTCAACCAAGCCACTTTTGAACTTCACATTTGAATTGAGTATTGAATTGATTATCTGCACAGCCCTCACTGAGTCATCACATGTCTGAACAAACGCTTTTGAGAAACATCCTGTGGTACACAAGTTAGACCTAGCACGTTAACATGTATTCTGTTCAATGTGCTGGCAAATCCATAGCAATGCAAAGGACAGTTATCCTTCACTGCTATTTAATAGAGGGATACCAATCATGAACTTGTTGGCCTTATCAAGATTCCTCCACTGAACAAACCTACTTAAAGCCTGCAAAAAAAAAACAACCCACCAGATATTCTATCTGCCAATGGTTGAATCAATTTCAAGGTGCTAGAATTAGAAAGAAATTATTTCTTACTCACTTCTCAGCTGACTTGGAACACTTTTTCCCCCCACTCATCAAATTCTCTCATTTATATTCACTAATATTTGAAGGATTAACAAGATTCACCATCACAACAAGGAAGATAACCTTTCAAAACTGTTAAATCAAGAGTTACCCATAATGTAGTAAAGGTGGAATAAAAATCTAACAAATAACAAATAAGTCTTTCCTTCACTTATGAATTTGAATGCCACAACACATCATAATTTATGTGGATTTAGAAAGGGGTGCTAAGCAAATGCCTTAGATCTGAAAGAGCAACAGATGCTGAATCTGTTGTTAAGCCAATCCGTTGAACATAGTCAGTCTTTGTTGTTGTTGGGAATAGTTTGTTTCCTACTTCAATGGTGGACCATGTTGGAATTTTTCCATGGTTTGAGAGCCATGGAAATTATCACAGGTTTGCTGTAGCTATTTCATCGGCAACTCTTTTACAACTTCTTTAACATAACGGTTGAGCCATGGCTGTGACAGAAACATCTCTCATGCTTAATTAACCATTTCTTGACACTTGAAACACAATAAAAATATATCGGCTCCAAGAGTCTATGCAAAACAGAGATCATTCATACTCAACCTTCTGAATTAATGTCCTAACTACCAAACTGTTCTCGCAATCTAATAGGGACACTTACGTCAATGCAGTTCTAGTATATTTTGATCCAGTGTGTTTAAAAGACTTATAAGATGGAGAAGACAATTGATCAGCTATAGGTAGGGTTGGCAAGTCATATGATACTTGTTTTCTATTTATGGCAAGCTGACAGCTAAAGCCAGAAGATTTCCATCACTTCAGTATCTTCAGTGTAAATATAAGGGCCATTATTCTGTATCTTTTGTCATTGTTTGTTTTTTTATATACTTAATTTTAATTCCATTTCTTTCATTTCACCTACCAGCCCCACTAAACACTCTCCATTTAGCTTTGTAATTTTGGGAGAGAAGGAAGGCCCAGGTCTAAACAAAGCACTACTTACTGTATTATTTTGATTTTTTATTTTTTTCAAATGGCGCCACATGGCATTATAATAAGGTAACCAGGCCTGTAAAAATTTAAACAGCCACTAGATGGCAGGAACATGTAGAAAATTGGCCTTGTTGCCTTCTAGTGGTTGCTTAGAATTTTGCAGCCCTAATGATTAGAAATGTTTCTGCTTGAGGGTCTCAGTTTTTTAAAAAAAACTTTTAGTCAATATTTATTTCTATATAAATAGATGTAAAAAAAATTAACCATCTCCCCCCATGCAAACACCAGTTTTGATGCTGCTACAGTAGCAATAGCTTTCGAAAAGCAAGAACAGCTGGCCCATTGAGTTTTCAATTCAGCAAATTTGAGAAGCAAGCTAGGCTAATAAAAAGAAGTTCCAAATTCTATAGAAGCTACCATATTGTAAATAATCCCCATGAAACTGTCAGAGTCAGAACTGATAAAGAAAATGTCATTGCTGCAAGGAGCAATCTGGGATAAGCATTTGTCTCTGGCAGCAGCAGAAGTCTACATCTTAGATCTAATAAAAGTGGGCCTCATATTTCTCCACTTTCTTTTTCCCATTCAGGGTGAAGGAGACCTTGTTGCCAAGTACCCTTCACTGAATTTTTATGTGCTTTTTTAATAGACGCACCTCAATCTTCCTAAACTGAGGGGGGGGGAAGCCTAAAATACCTATATCTGATCTTCATTTAAACCACTCCAGCTGTGTATTTAAAAGGGACGCGGTGGCTCAGTGGGTTAGGACGCTGAGCTTGTCGATCAGAAGGTCGGCAGTTTGGCGGGTCGAATCCCGAGTGCCGTGTAACAGAGTGAGCGCCTGTTACTCGTCCCAGCTTCTGCCAACCTAGCAGTTCGAAAGCACGTAAAAATGCAAGTAGAAAAATAGGGACCACTACGGTGGAAAGGTAACAGCGTTCCGTGCGCCTTTGGCATCTAGTCATGCCGGCCACATGACCAAGGAGACGTCATCGGACAAGCGCTGGCTCTTCGGCTTTGAAACGGAGATGAGCACCGGCCCCTAGAGTCGGAAATGACTAGCACGCATGTGCGGGGGAACCTTTACCTTTACCTTTAGCTGTGTATTTAAGTCAATTTTCTACTACCAGAGAATCCTGCTCAGGAATTTACTTTAGGAGGAAACAAAACAAGCATCCCATCTTTTGGAAGTCTCTTACTTGAGACACCAGAGATGGCGAACTTCAGACCTCAGGAGGCAACCAAATCTTCCGAGCCAACCTGTCCTAATCCTTGAATTTGTCTCAGGGTGGGTTGCTTCCAGCTGTCAGTGTGGCTCCACACAGTTTAGGATTTGCTGGTGTTCTCTGCTGAGATGTGGACATTCTGAATGGTGGAATGCAGACTTGGACAAAAAATGGTTCTTCATTCTTATCATTAAGGCTACATGAACCTGGACTGTTTTGGTCACCAAGATGTAAAAAAGATGTTGAGACTCTAGAAAAAGTCCAGAGAAGGGCAACAAAGATGATTGGGGGACTGGAGGCTAAAACATATAGGGAACGGTTGCTGGAATTGGGTATGTGTAGTTTAATGAAGAGAAGGATGAGGGGGGGACATGATAGCAGTGTTCCAATATCTCAGAGGCTGCCCCAAAGAAGAGGGAGTCAAGCAATTCTCCAAAGCGCCCGAAGGCAGGACAAGAAGCAACGGATGGAAATTAATCAAGGAGAGAAGCAACCTGGAACTAAGGAGAAACTTCCTGACAGTTAGAACAACTAACCAGTGGAACCACCTGCCTCCAGAAGCTGTGAATGCTCCAACACTGGAAGTTTTTAAGAAGAGACTGGACAGCCCTTCGTCCGAAATGGTGTTGGGTTTCCTTCCTGAGCAGGGGGTTGGACTAGATGACCTCCAAGGTCCCTTCCAACTCTATTATTATTATTATTATTATTATTATTATTATTATTATTATTATTATTATTATTATTATTATTATTATTATTGGTAAAGTTATGTAATACTGCACTGCACTGCAAAGCACAAAAATCTGGCTGAAATCATCCAGCCATATGGGTGTTTGCAACAAAGATCTGTGGAGCTTTTGAACCCGTTTCCCCAAGGACTGACCTCATTCTCCTATACTGAGATTACTGGGCACACCTTTTACTAATAGATCAGTTCACTTAAGGGCCGGCCAAAGAAAGACCGAAAGGTGCCTTTTCGATATCACAAAACAGGTCTGTCTCTGAGAGGGTTGGTCAGCTTGCTTCTGGACAGTATGATGGGGCCCAAAACATTTCAGGTGGAACTTTTCAGCTCCCTTGTAGAGAGAAAGCAAGCAAGCATTGGATTCTTGTGTGGAGAGTAACTTATCTTGCATACTTTTGAAGAGTGAGATTCAGGTTGTAGTTTGCTGATTTGATCATATTCTGGGCCTCTAGGTGGGTCAGGCCATCTGTGTTGACGCCGTCGATGGCTACCACCATATCCCCCTGGCTCATCTGAGACTGGGCTGCCTTGCTGCCAGGGGTGATCTGTTAAAGAGAGAAGAAGAGAAGGTCAAGAATATATGCCACCCAGGTCTGGATTCACATCCCCTGGAGCAGGGGTCTGCAACCTTGGCGACTTTAAGACTTGTGGACTTCAGCTCCCAGAATTCCTCAGCCAGCATAGCTGAAGTCCACAAGTCTTAAAGTCGTCAAGTTTGCAGACCCCTGCCCTAGAGAGCCGCCTTATATAATTGACAAGATCAGGTTTAAACCACACTTGGTACCCTGAGAGTGAGTTCTTTACTTCTAATATATATATATATATTATTTGTGTAAATTATGTAATAATTTACATATATATATATATATATATATATATATATATATATATGTAAATTATTACATAATTTACACAAATAATGAGCTGTCACAAGTTGACTATATCCTGTGGATAGCCTTGGGTTAGGCCAAAGCAGGAAAGAAAGAGTTAATTAGCAAGGTGCATTCAAAAGCCTTGACAAACACACACACACACACACACACACACATACACAGAAACACACACACACACACACACACACACACACACACACACACACACACACACACACATATATATATATATATATATATATATATATATATATATATATATATATATATATATATATATATAAAGGTAAAAGATAAAGGTTCCCCCGCACATGCGTGCTAGTCGTTTCCGACTCTAGGGGCCGCTGCTCATCCCCGTTTCAAAGCTGAAGAGCCAGCGCTTGTCCGAGGATGTCTGCGTGGTCATGTGGCCGGCATGACTAGATGCCAAAGGTGCACAGAATGCTGTTACCTTCCCACCGTAGTGGTCCCTATTTTTCTACTTGCATTTTTACGTGCTTTTGAACTGCTAGGTTGGCAGAAGCTGGGACGAGTAACAGGCGCTCACTCTGTTACGCGGCACTCGGGATTCGACCTGCCAAACTGCTGACCTTCTGATCGACAGGCTCAGCGTCCTAACCCACTGAGCCACCACGTCCCTATATATATATATTTTTGCAAGGCCCCAAATCAAAAGAAGACAAAATAGGAGTCAAAATAAAACATATGCATCAACCAGGGGCTGAAAGACACAATGCTCCATCACTAATCTCCCGCCACATAGACAAGGCAGGACATAGCTTCCACGGGGAAACAGTGGAGGTTTTGGAATAAGCCAGACTCAAAAATGCAAGAGAATTCACTCTGACCAAGTGGCCATCAGCCAACACGTAAACCTATTTATGGATCTGTCAAAAGATGTAACCAAAGACGTGGAGCTCTCTAATTCCACAAAGTCTCTCCCCGAGCATAACCGATTTAATACAAAGATCATTTGCCTTATCATTTGCCCACCAATGAATCTCACTTCTTCACATCTCCTGCATGTGTGACATTCCCTACTGTGATAATAAAATATCTGGAATTAAAAACCCACCTCAGAAACCTCAAAACAGCCCTGCACACCGACCCTGAGCTACGCTTCTGTCATAACCTGTTTCAGAACGATAGATGAACTCAAGAAATCAATGCATATTACAGTGAAAATCCATTTCATGACCCTGCCTTTCTCAATTCCTGCTAATAATTATGCTTTTGGGAAGTCTTAAACTGTATTAAACTGATGGTTACACACACACACACACACACACACACACACACACACACACACACACACACAAATGGAATAGCCACAATCTACTCCACACGTCCTTCACATTCATCGCTCTTCTAGTTTTTTGAAATAGGTGCGCAGTTCAAGTCAAAGGATGTGTTTACACGAGCGCATGAGTTACGGCAGGGGTCTTCAAACTTGGCCCTTTTATGACTTGTGGACTTCAAGTCCCAAAATTCCTCAGCCAGGTGTCTGGCTGAGGAATTCTGGGAGTTGAAGTCCACAAGTCATAAAAGGGCCAAGTTTGAAGACCCCTGTGTTACGGTGTGTGCATAGCTAATAGTTTCAGTAAACAAACAGGATCTGAGTTAGCAAGCGTAGCTTTCATGGACAAAATATATTTTGATGTCGGAGAACCATGACCCACGGGATCAACTTTGGTCCATCCTGACCAGTATGTTTACAGTAGGTTATATGAGATAGAGTACCAGGTAAACTGAATTAAATAAATATCCATACATCCACTGATAATTGCAGAGGAGAATTTCTGAGTGGATTGTGCTTTGAAGAAAACTCATATTTCTATCAACAAGGGTTCCCTGGCTTAAGTAAGGGCTTGTATCTATTATAGCTTATACACTTGAACCTTCAGTTTTACAACTTTGCTCTCCCTTGCTTACACACATTTCAGTACACACAGAGACACTTGTGATGAATGGCAGGGTCTCTAAACCCAAAAGATTTTGCAGGCATTTAAAACAAGAATGGTGACAGTGATCAAAGACCCTTCTCCTTTTTACGTGTGCCTCATATGTGATGCGTGTGAAAAGAGGCAGGACTTCAAGCAAGAGAGCCTAAAACCCTACCCTTTTGACATGCCTCTCGACGTATGTGAAAAGGTGGTGGGGTTTGGATCACATAGTTGTGGCTTCTAATTGAACAGTTGTAGTCATCTTCTATGGCAATCCCCGAATATGCCTTAGTTGTGTTGAATGAGCCAACAGAGGAAGGCAATTTTTCTTACGATACAGATCTGCTCCTTTTGAAATATGGTCCTCTGTTTAAACAATCAAACCCTCCATGCATAATCCAGTCAGCTCTTGATACTTGACGACAAGCTGTGCAAATACATCATCCAAGTCACCCAACTTTGAGATGGGGATGAAAAGGAAAAAAAAACAAGCTGAGACAAATGACAACTTCCAAATATTGCTGGAAGGAGCAATCTAATTAGGGTTCAGCTGTCTCCAGCTTGGCTTCTGGCAACTTCAGAGACACACTCACACACACAGTTCTCAGCAATGATACAAGAATGGTTTTCCATCACCTTCAGTTTCATTTTATATTTTAACTTCTCCATCTAACATACAGCCCTAGTAGAGTCTGTCAAGAGTTCATAAATCTAACAAAAAATGTATTCAGAAACAATAATTTATGTGGTCAAAATAGGGCTCATCTAACATAATCCTTCAGACATAAAAGGTTCTCCTGGCTTCATAGCTATGTTTACTTATCAAGAGAAGCAGTGATGTGTGAGCACAACTCTCACAGAGTCTTTGAAAAAGGGAGAGAGAGCCTCCCTCCCTCCCTCCCTCTAAGAATATATACTGCTCACATCTTGAAACATTGCTGTCCATCTTGTCTGAATAATGTTAACTATTCCGACTTGCTGATGTATTCAAATTCAGGAAAGCTGATGCGGGCTGATTCACACCTGCTCGTACTTATGAAGGATGAAGATTCATTGCTGAACCTTTGGGGAGGAGGAGGAGGAGGAGCAGGAGAAGAAGCAGAAGGAGAAGGAGAAGGAGGAGGAGGAGGAGGAGGAGGAGGAGGAGGAGGAGGAGGAGGAAGAAGAAGAAGAAGAGGAGGAGGAGGAAGAAGAAGAAGAAGAAGAAGAAGAAGAGGAGGAGGAGGAGGAGGAGGAGGAGGAGGAGGAAGAGGAGGAGAAGGAGAAGTAGGAGGAGAAGGAGCAGGAGGAGCAGGAGAAGAAGAAGGAGAAGGAGAAGGAGAAGGAGAAGGAGAAGGAGAAGGAGAGGAGGAGGAGAAGAAGGAGAAGGAGAAGGAGAAGGAGAAGGAGAAGGAGAAGGAGAAGGAGAAGAAGAAGAAGAAGAAGAAGAAGAAGAAGAAGAAGAAGAAGAAGAAGAAGAAGAAGAAGAAGAAGAAGAAGAAGAAGAAGAAGAAGAAGAAGAAGAGGAGGAGGAGGAGGAGGAGGAGGAGGAGGAGGAGGAGGAGGAGGAGGAGGAGGAGGAGGGGGGGTAGACACATGGATTTCAATATAGAAATTGACTAATCAATGTAGAACTAATACAATCAAACTGAAAAATCATGTCCCCTGAACTTCATGTCTTTTCATTCACCTAACTTTCGTCATGATTCCTCCTATGAAACTGGAGGAAGACAAAGTCAAGATAAGAAGCTTCACCATCCTTGACCGTACCCATGAATCAATCCCAAAGGATGCAAATCCCAAATACTTTTGCAGAACAGGCATTGCATTCTAGCTGTGGTGAGTTGCCAACCTCTTTTCAGAGGAATCTCTGCAAAATCTCAGTTTTGCAATCACTGCCCATTTCCTTCTAGGGTGAGATCTAAATTCCTTATATGCACGTTCTAAATATAGGCTTCCAGACTCAAGGAAAAAAAAAACATGTTATAGTACAGCAACTTTCATGTCTTTATCTATTCCTGGGTTGCTGTAGACTCTGAAACTCTCGGTGTAAGATACGTTTGACACATATCAAACTCGACAGTTCCTGAAAGGAATTATTCACCATAATTCCTGCTCAGGTAGGCGGTTTCATTAATGGTGCTCAGATGGGTTATTTAATCGAGATTGCAAAACTCCTGATGGTCACTGTTATGTATGCAGGCACCTGCATAGCAACAGCCACCAGGGGGCGTTGGCCTGAACGGTTTTGGCGGGAAACCCAGTTTCGGCGGGAAACCTAGGGCTGTCCGCTTACCTGGCCAGGTATTTAAGGAGGCCAGGTAACTCTCATCCCTCAGTACGCTACCCCCTTCCAATAAAGAGCTGAACACGTACTCCGGCTGGCGTCTCTTCCTTGCGTCGGACCCACTACACAATAGTCACTATACGGCAGAACAGCATTAGAGAATCTCGAGGCCCAAATCTGATAGCCATATAGGCTAGCAACATTTCTCTTGAATTCGTGACACTGAAAAAGCTTGGCTTGGTTCAAAGATGAAAACATCACCTCATCTATCCCAAGCTTCAGATTCAGCAGGATAATCTCCAAGTAAATAATAGTCTTCCTCCTCCCTTAAATTTTTTCCAGGGTCCCTGGGACATTGTGATGCCTTCTCAGCATTTTGACAAAGTCCACAAGAGCTGAAACTTCCAGAAAAGTGATTAACGCTGGCCAGAAAAAGCAAACTGGAAAGTAGCTGAAGAGAACACACTTTAAGCAAAGAGAATAACTTGCTAAAATTAGATCCTGATTGATTCCCACTATCTGTTTCTAAGGAAGCCCAAAGCACGGGACTGGGACCAGCACAAAGAACACTTGGATAATCAACAGTAAGCGATTGTTCCAAAGCACTTGTGACAGATAAGGCAGTGCCAGTTCACTTGTGTTGGGAGGACTGTGGAAAGTGGGACAACACGCTCTTGTTCCAATCTAGAAGCAAGAGCTTCAAGAAGTAACCTGCTTTCTATCAGTTAATCAGCAATCTACCATCTTTGGCTGAAGGGTGGATCAGGATGGTTCCTAAAATGAATTACTTTCCTTGCATCTTGCTGCCATCAAATAAAATATCTATGGGTAAGCTGAACCATTTCAGTCTGCAGATGCGAGTTTGTGGAGTTGGATGCATCTGGGGAACTTGCAAAATGGGCACTCGTAAAGTGGGAATTGCTGGCTGGTTACTACATATCGTTGTATGGTATTCCTTTGGCGAATCAGTAAAAAAAAATCAAAGCTGGTTGCATGTTCATTAGCAAATATGGAATATCGTGTAAAATATCAGTAAAATACTGCTTTGAACCTCATAGCAAAGAGATGTGTAGCTGGAGAAGGAAGGGCCCCTGGTTTGCCTTTCATGTCATGTATGTGAACGTCTAAGACTTTCAACATCTCATTTTGTCCTTTATGAAGTGTTCCACAATGTTGCCATTTATCATGACAGTCAATTATCTGTTGACAACCGGAGAACACTTCAATCAAATTCCATTAGAGATCAGTTGCCAATGTATTTATTGAATGCGCACCGAAATCTTTGCAGTGATTATATCCAGCATTAAACTTAGCTCATTGGAGAAAGCAAGTATGGCTTGGAAGAGTTAGCGTTAGAAGGAAACCAGGCCACCAAAGAACACAATGGCTGGGCACTATCAAAGTTGACACCGGCCAAAGCAAAGAACTCAACTCAGAGATGCCGTGCAAGATCGAAAGATGGGGAGAGTCCTGGCCCATAGAATCACTTGATCAAGTCGGATACAACAGAATGGATAACCTCAACATCATCATTAAACTTACAAAAGTCTAGTGACCATTTACTTATTAATACTTATCAGACAATTACTCAGTTTATGTAACAGGTTAAACTTTATCATGGTTTGTTTAAACTTGGCTTAGTATGTTGTATGAAGCCAAGCCATTGTTGCAGGTTATGGCTTATGGCTTAGTGCAATATTTAGAAAAGCTTTGTGACTTATTAGGCAAATAATGGCTTAAAGCCATGAGCCCTAGTGGTTAGAATGAGTAGTGCAGGCTACGTCTACAGACTGCGAAGGAGATAACAAGGTCTGCAGCCTTCACAACTGTCACAATAAAGCAAGTTGTTGCCTATTTTTAAAAGCTTGACCTGGAACCACCCACTAGGAAATTCATGATAAAAATGACCACTTTACTAAGCTTCTTTTATCTTCCATTTTCTGCCAGTTCCATTAAAAATAATTTTTTAAATCTCTTCTTCTTTTCAAAAGCAGTACCACATTTCAAAGGGACACATAAATTAATAATAATAATAATAATAATAATAATAATAATAATAATAATAATAATAATAATAATAATAATAATACTAATAATAATTTAATTTCTATACCGCCCTTCTCCCGAAGGACTCAGGGCGGTGTACAGGGCAATACAATAAAATA
Organism: Vipera berus; assembly: GCF_964194415.1. Taxonomy (NCBI): domain Eukaryota; kingdom Metazoa; phylum Chordata; class Lepidosauria; order Squamata; family Viperidae; genus Vipera; species Vipera berus. The sequence continues at coordinate 97,340,036 of NC_138207.1, read as the reverse complement.
CAACATACAAAAATTTAAAAAAAAAATCAGGATTGCAGGAGCTACCCAAGATAAAACACTGCACAAAACTCTATCTTTTCTTTGGCAAAAATATTATCATGTTTCCGATTACTGTAGCCCAACTGGTTAAGCTGAATTTCTTCCCATTGAGGATTGTGCTGGATAGATTCCCTTTCGCTAGCTCAGTGGTGGCGAACCTATGGCATGCGTGCCACAGGCGGCATGCAGAGCCCTCTCTGTGGGCACACGTGCCGTCGCCCCAGTCCTAGGCCTTCAGCTGTGTTTTATAAAACCTTTTCACTTTAGGCCTCCACCGCCATGTGGAAAAAAAAAGGTTCAATCAATCAATCAATTTCAACTTCTCACAGGAAGAAAAAAAGATCTTGCAAAGTTGGAATTGATTGACTGAACTTTTTAGTCCCACCCAGTCTGCTGTTACCGCCGCAGCCACGTCCACCCAATGGGCCACGCCCCCCCAGCACCTGACGATTCATAAGCGGGTTTTGGGCTGCAGTTTGGGCACTCGGTCTCTAAAAGGTTTGCCATCGCTGCCCTAGCTTATTTGGTATATAAAACAGCTTATGGAAAAGAATTTCGGGTCTCCATATTTTCATGCAACTATAAAATTTGGGTATTTTTCACTCATTCAGCACATCCAAGCTGGAAAATCACGTCTATACGGACATTCAAGATAATACAAAGCATCTTAAGGAGATCCTCAGAAGATCACTTTTCTTCCTCTGCAACTTAAAAAAAAGATTGATTTTTAGCAGGAGTCTTCAAACTTGGCCCTTTTATGACTTTTGGACTTCAACTCCCAGAATTCCTCAGCCAATGTGCCTGGCTGAGGAATTCTGGAAGTTGAAGTCCACAAGTCATAAAAGGGCCAAGTTTGAAGACCCCTGATTTTTAGGATGACCTGACTGAGTTGATGGCTGAAATAATAAACAATTAGAAAGTTTACTTCTCATTATACACTTATATATGCTGAGTGAGGACATTGCACTCTGTTCCACACATCTGTTTAGAATATTTAATCCCTGCAGGTCTTGTGATGCAGAAATACTGTAAGCATGTTCCCCAATGTTATGGTTGATCACCTTTTTTGCTTATCTTTTTTTGCTGGCCCTTTGCCCAAAATACCATTTTTATTTTTATTTTTTTTTCTGTAAAATGCTGGCTGTCTACTTCAGAAGTCTCTGGAATGCTAATGGCACTTCTGGATATTCATATTAGAGATGTTGCTGTTTAGGTGTAATCACAATTCTGAGCTGATCTTGGTAAAGGCTAAGAATTTCTTCTTTCTTTTATTAGTCCCAGTGAAGAAGCTAAGGAAAAAGCTGGCATTTGGAAATGGTTAAATGCAACAATGGACTCCAGAAGATGGTAGAGGACAGGAAGGCCTGGAGGAACATTGTCCATAGGGTCGCGATGGGTTGGACACGACTTCGCAACTAACAACAACAACAACAAAATGCAACAACTGAGGTGTGCGCTGTTATTCAAAGTGTAATTAAAGAGATAGACAGGCTACTCTCCAGTAACAATCACGTCAGAGATTCCTCCCTCTTTAATATAAAAGCTTTTTTTAATTTGCAAGTGCTTTTTATAATCTGCTTGCACTCCTAAATTTAAATAGCCCTGAATTTTTGGAGACAACCACTGTCTAGTCAGCCTTCGTAATGCAAGAGAAAGTGACATGTATTAGATTCTGCTTAAGAGCAGGGGAAAAGATAGAAACGGATTCTCTTAAATTAAATTAATGTTGGGTTGTTGTTTTTTTAAAAAAAAATTACATTGCAGATTTCATTCTTTGCCATAAAACTCATGACGGGAGAAAAAGAATGGAGGTTAGGCTGCACTTTCTTAGGTAAAATAATCATTATTATTTTTCAGTAAGGTGATGCAAAAGGGTAATTTCTGGCAGCCACTGTGAACGGGGTTAAAAAATTGAGATTGGGGGTTTCAATCCCCAAATCTAACTTCTGGACTTCAACTCCCAGAATTCTTCAACCCGTATGGCTGGCTGAGGAATTCTGAGAGTTGAACTCCACAGATCTTAAAATTGCCAAGGTTGGATACCCCGATTTGGAGATTGCCCCAGATGCCAACTGAACAAACCATGTGATTTTGCCTTACCGTAAGATATTGTCTTTCTGACTACTTAATTTATGTAATGTAGCACAAATATTTGCAATTCTTTAGTTTTTGAATGCAAACAAGTAGGAGTAAAAAATGTTTGTTTGTTTTTTTAAAAAAGAACACGCGTCAGTAATAGATCAACTCTAAAGAAGTGGTTTTTGACACTTAAAATAGAAGGCTCTTTCTAGGGACTTGGAGAATTACGGAAACAAACTTGCCCAAACAAATAAAATATTTTCACTTGCCGCCAAAACACTGCACGCCAGAGGCATGTGTTGCAGTGAAAGTGGCTGCATTCTTTCATCTCCCTTCATAGATCTTTAGTCCGATTTGTCGAGTGCCGTAAGAGAAAACTTTGTGGTCAGAATTGTGTGACGATAAATATTAGCAATCGGCTTGGGATGACACTTTTATCCATGTAATCTTTTTTCGTTGTAGGTGATTCTAGAAGAATGTGCAACGTGATCGCTTGTGAAGTGGGAGAAAGAGAAGGCGCAAAAGGCTATCACACTTTGTTGGGCTGGTCTTCAAATAAGATAGGCAGCCCTGCCTTATGTAAAGGCTGGTACGAAGCAGGGTGCTGTTTGGATTAAAAAAATAAAAAAAATAAAACATGTGCGTATAAGAAGCAGATGGAGAGATGGGATGGATAGATAGATAGATAGATAGATAGATAGATAGATAGATAGATAGATAGATAGACAGACAGAAAGATAGATAGATAAATAGATAGATAGATAGATAGATAGATAGAAAGATAGAAAGATAGATAGATAGATAGATAGATAGATAGATAGATAGATAGATAGATAGATAGATAGATAGATAGATAGATAGATAGATAGATAGATAGATAGATAGACAGAGAGAGGCAGAGAGACAGACAGAGAGACAGATTGGATGGATGGATGGATGGATGGAGAGAGAGAGAGATGAAAGGATGGGTAGATGCTCGTATGTTTAGGTGTAATAATGAAAGTAGCAAGCTAGAAACTGGAAGACTGTGAATTCTAGTTCTGCCTTAGGCATGAAAACAGTCGGGTGGGTGGGTGGGTGGGTGGGTGGATGGATGGATGTTTGGGTGGACGTAGTGGTTAAGATACCAGGAATAAAACTGGAACACCATATGTTCTACTCCTGCCTTAACTCCAAGCCTAGTTGGGTGACCAACTAGGGGCCAATCAATCTACGATCTAGGAAGAACACAATGGCAAACTATTTTTGAAAATCTTACTAGGAAAACTGCAACGACTAGCCCAGGTCATCGCCAGGGGTCGAGAGGGTCTCAGAGGCACAATATACCCCCCCACACACAATCATCTTTCACCAGTCTCCTTGTTACACCAGTCAAGACATTCCAGAGAGGATAATTTGCTGAAATGCCAATAATGTTCTTTGCAGAGATTGATAGACCCTGCCATTGCCAGCACTATAATTTCCCACCACTGCTTGTTTTCCAAATGTGCTAAGAGTGGCTGAGAAGAAAAGTAGTTCATTGCACCTATTTGGGAAATGATTCTAAGTGGAAGGGTCTCAAACAGAAACTGTACTGATAAAATATACAGTAGGGTTCGCGTGGAGAAGTCTACTGATAGATACACAGCCACCTTTCAAACAAGGATCAGCCAGGTTAAACTAGACCCAGGGTGGCAAACTGGTACAACTGCATCATAAGCCTTCTGACCACCCCAGAAATATTTTGAGATGGGAAGATCTGCTTTCACTTCAAAACAGGACCATTTTCAACATGGGACCCTTGCTGGACAGGAAGAAACAATATTTCAAACCAAGAGTGTTCGGAACTTGACAAGGAAAGCTTTGACCGCCACCCTTTCAAATGGAGAGCACTCAATCCAAAAAAGCTTTTGCACATTATTCCTGCCTGGTCTACTTTATTCACTATAATTCTGTTGCCCCAGAGATTTAACAAAGTCTAAGGATAATATTAAAGGGACGCGGTGGCTCAGTGGGTTAGGACGCTGAGCTTGTCGATCAGAAGGTCGGCAGTTTGGCGGGTCGAATCCCGAGTGCCGCGTAGCAGAGTGAGCGCCTGTTACTCGTCCCAGCTTCTGCCAACCTAGCAGTTCGAAAGCACGTAAAAATGCAAGTAGAAAAATAGGGACCACTCCGGTGGGAAGGTAACAGCGTTCCGTGCGCCTTTGGCGTCTAGTCATGCCGGCCACATGACCACGGAGACGTCCTCGGACAAGCGCTGGCTCTTCGGCTTTGAAACGGAGATGAGCACCGGCCCCTAGAGTCGGAAACGACTAGCATGCATGTGCGGGGGAACCTTTACCTTTTACCTTAAGGATAATATTGTGCAGAGGAATCATATATTTTAAGTGTTGAAGTAGCATGAGGGTTAATGTTAGGGTTAGGGTTAGGAATACCTAACTGCAAACACACACACAGATGGATAAGTATGGATTATAAATTTAAATAAAAGGGGGGGGGAATCAAATTTTAAAAGAAGTGCATGAGCCCAGTTAAATCTAGTTAAGATGGGAAAGGTTTTGTATGCCAAAATATTTTACCACTCCTGACCGGGAGGATAAAGTTGCTGCAACGGTGAGATAGGCAGCATATAACTTTAATAAATAAAATAATGTGACCTCATTTAACACCTCCCCCAAATTTTCCAGACAATATATCCATTTTCCAAATAATCAGTTTCAAGAGCTGACTATCACTCACAATGTCTCTTTCACGTCACCCAGTTCATCTAAATTAGAAAGGAACCAAGACACATTTTATAAATAGCCAAAAATGTCCTCCAGGAGTGATTCATGCCATTTTGCTTATCCACAGTTTAATTTTCAATGCAGCTGGATTTTGTTAAGAATGTGTGTGTGTGTGTGTGTGTGTGTGTGTGTGTGTGTGTGTGTAAATATTTTTGGATTGCTAACAAAGAATTAAAGGTAGACTGATATGCATTTCAAACTTATTTGTTCTCATCAGTCAGCCATACCCTTCTGAGATTCGAACCTGGGCTGATTGTACATTAGGCAATTGTTCTAACCCCTAGGCCACAGGCGCTCTCTCTCTCTCTCTCTCTCTCTCTCTCTCTCTCTCTCTCTCTCTCTCTCTCTCTCTCTCTCTCTCTCTCTCTCTCTCTCTCTCTCTCTCTCTCTCTCTCTCTCTCTCTCTCTCTCTCTCTCTCTCTCTCTCTCTCTCTCTCTCTTAGCTAAGAAGCAAGGGAGATACTGTATGTGTTAAATGTTTGTTAAGTATTTAGATTACCTTGCTAGGCCCCAAACATGGGACAAATCTTATTCCCTGTTTCAGCCTAATCCAAGGCCATCCACAGGCAGTGGTCACAGTAGTGACAGCTCATATTTGTGTAAATAGTTTTGGATTGCTAAGAAAGAATTAAAGGGAGACTGATATGCATTTCAAACTTTATATTATATTATATTATATTATATTATATTATATTATATTATATTATATTATATTATATTATATTATATTATATTATATTATATTATATTATATTATATTATATTATATTATATTATATTATATTATATTATATTATATTATATTATATTATATTATATTATATTATATTATATTATATTATATTATATTATATTATATTATATTATATTAACAACATCTACGTCTTTATTTACGGGGGGGACTTTATCCCAGAATCTCCCAACTTCTTTGACTGGCTACCACCAATGGGAGATAACTTCAAACAACATTTGGGGGTAGAAGTGCCTCAAGCTGCTTCACAAACTAGAGGCTTAAGCTTCAAGAGTGAATTGTGGAGCAGAGTCTATTCCATCATACACATCACTTTTATCTCTTTGTGACATCAACCCACAGGGGAGCCCTTTTCACATCCGAAGATGTGGGTGTCCACAACAAGCTTGAGCAACATCAGGTGCACCTCTGTGCAAGACACACCAGTCACGTAAGGGAAATCTTTGTTGCCTTATAATGGGTTGCAATCCTGCCCCCATTTATTTGGAAGCAAAGTCCATTCAGCACAGGGCAAAGGTTTTGAATGGCTTTGCACAAGACCAGCTTATCAACTGACAGTCTTGCATGTCCAGAGAATCTGAGGCAATAATCGGGGGTGGGGAGGGGGGGTGGGAAGCTGAACTGGAGAGAAGAAGTGAGATCCTAAATTCCCAGCACGACCGAAAAAGAAGCTCCTGCCGGATGCCTAGTTTTTAAATGGAGCAAATTTACTCTGCTTCGCTTCCCCGGAGGCTAGAAGTATTCTACAGTTTTGGTCTCAATCATTATCTGACCTTTCCAGGCTTGCTATAAACAGATCAGGCCTGTCAGCACCCGCCAGTGAGATCTCCCAAAAAGCAGAAATGGATGGTCCTGCAAAGAAATTCCACGGGAATCTGTCTGAGTGTGGCCAACAATAGCAGTATCTTCTAACACTATGGAGGAGGAGGAGGAGGAGGAGGAGGAGGAGGAGGTTTTTTTCTGTGTTTTGATAAGGGAGAGGGTATATAAGGTACTGTATGTTGGAAAGAAAATTCTGATTTTACAGGTCAAGACGAGGGCACTGAAACAGTCTTTGCAAATGCTGGGCTTGTTCCTCAGCTGACCTGGAAAAGACACCCCATTCTCTGAGCCTGTCATCACCTTTCCTCTCTGATGGACACCCCTGTTTTCCTCTCTTTGCTTTGCCAGCAGATTGCTCTTGCCAGCTGTCTGAATTCATCAGCTGGACAGCTTCTTCTGAAATGAGACGGTGGGCCACATGAATGTAGATCGAGGAGGCAGGACGTGTGCATCGGTGTGTTGAAGAATCAAACACCCAGCACCCCCATCAGGACCTCACGGCATGATTTAAAAAAATAAACCAGGAAAGCTGGTCAGTTAAAAAGGGAAAGGTTGGCCTTTCGTGTTAACTGGATTAGCAAAAAAAAAAAAAAATCATCATCTCTGTTGGCTGCATATGCATTCGTAGGCACTTTTTATTTTTTTTATTTTGAAAAGGTGGGTTTGTCGTTGCAGCCCAGCAGAAATGTAAAATGGGGGTGATGAGTATCACAGTTTGGGGACCTCTTTCTCTAGATTTCCTTCTGGCAAATGGGGATTATTCTCCTGCCCCATGTTGAAAAAAAAAAGGATTTCACCCAGGTTGCCGTGTAGAGAGACTAAGATATCTGTCGCAAAGGGAGAACAACCAGTATGAGTTGTGTTGACTTAACCACAAAACAGCTCCAGTAAGTACTTTGGTTGCAAGGATCAAAATTAGATCCCAAAATATGATTTTAGAGGAGGGCAACAGGGATCTCATAGCTAGCAAGCATGTCAATGCAAGCAACCTAAGCAACTTAAGGGAGATTGCAACCCCTCCCCGTGTTTCCCACTGATTCAGAAATGGAAACGGAATGGAGCTGGACATAGAATTTTACCCCATCGAATGCTTTGATCAAAATGGAACAAATATATTAAGAGGAGGAGGAGGAGGAGGAGGAAGAGGAAGAAGAGGAGGAGGAAGGGGAGGAGGAAGAAGAAGGGGAGGAGAAGGGAGAAGATGAGGAGGAGGAGGGAAGGAGAGGGGAGGGGGAGGAAGAAGGAGAAGGAGAAGGAGAAGGAAGAAGAAGAAGAAGAAGAAGAAGAAGAAGAAGAAGAAGAAGAAGAGGAGGAGGAGGAGGAGGAAGAGGAGGAGGAGGAAGAGGAAGAAGAAGAAGAGGAAGAAGAAGAGGAGGAGGAAGGGGAGGAGGAAGAAGAAGGGAAGAAGAGGGGAGGAGAAGGGAGAAGATGAGGAGGAGGAGGGAAGGAGAGGGGAGGGGGAGGAAGAAGGAGAAGGAGAAGGAGAAGGAGAAGAAGAAGAAGAAGAAGAAGAAGAAGAAGAAGAAGAAGAAGAAGAAGAAGGAGGAGGAGGAGGAGGAGGAGGAGGAGGAGGAGGAGGAGGAGGAGGAGGAGGAGGAGGGGGGGTAGACACATGGATTTCAATATAGAAATTGACTAATCAATGTAGAACTAATACAATCAAACTGAAAAATCATGTCCCCTGAACTTCATGTCTTTTCATTCACCTAACTTTCGTCATGATTCCTCCTATGAAACTGGAGGAAGACAAAGTCAAGAAGTTGGAAGGGACCTTGGAGGTCATCTAGTCCAACTTTCTGATGGTCTGCTCAGTTCTCTTACTCCATCTTCTCCATCCTGTGTCTTCTAATTCCTTCCAGGTTTATCAAGGACAGTCATTTTAATAACCCATCATCCACTGGGATTACATGCGCAAAGTATATGACTTTCTGCTTGCTAATCATTAGGGATCATTCAGTCGTTGTTCAGTCTAGGACCGATGTGTCCATGGCACTCTTAGTCATCTTTTCCTGTCCCAGAATTCAAAGGGGCCTCTCTTCTTTCTCTCATTCTTTCTCAGTCCAGCTTTCACAGAGACTCGTTATGTTATGCCACCAAGGCAGGGCATGATAAAGGAAAGAAAACTAAAACTTATAGGGAACGGTTGCTGGAATTGGGTATGTCTAGTTTAACGAAGAGAAGGGTGAGGGGTGACTTGATAGCAGCGTTCCAATATCTCAAGGGCTGCCCCAAAGAAGAGGGAGTCAAACTATTCTCCAAAGCACCCAAAGGCAGGACAAGAAGCAACGGGTGGAAACTAATCAAGGAGAGAAGCAACCTAGAACTAAGGAGAAACTTCCTGACAGTTAGAACAACTAACCAGTGGAACCACCTGCCTCCAGAAGTTGTGAATGCTCCAACACTGGAAGTTTTTAAGAAGAGACTGGCCAGCCATTTGTCTGAAATGGGATAGGGTTTCCTGCCTGAGCAGGGGGTTGGACTAGATGACCTCCAAGGTCCCTTCCAACTACTTCTTCTTCTTCTTCTTCTTCTTCTTCTTCTTCTTCTTCTTCTTCTTCTTCTTCTTCTTCTTCTTCTTCTTCTTCTTCTTCTTCTTCTTCTTCTTATTATTATTATTATTATTATTATTATTATTATTATTATTATTATTATTATTATTATTATTATTATTATTATGAAGAGTCACAAACCACATGATAAACTGCTTTACCATTTCCATGCTCAGTTATGATTATAAGTCAAGGACTATCCACAAGGAGTTTTAAAGCAAGAATTAGGAGTAAGACACAGAAGCTTCAGACCTGTGATAGGAAACTCCACACTTTTCCCCCCCTTTTTATTAGTGAGGTCGTTAGAATAGAATCCGTTGGAACCTTTTTAATCTCCTCTTTCTGGGCTACCAAACAGGTGATAAGCTACTAAAACCGTCTTCTACGTGTTATCTCCAGATAGCCTCGTGTTACCCTTTCTGAGCTTCCTCACAATCTCTCAGACCTTTTTACAGGAAAGTCCACTGACTGGCAAAAAAACCCGTATCCTTCATGTCCCAAAGGTGCTTTTCCAAAAGGCAACTGGACTTTGTTTTTGCTTCTCATCCAAGAAGCTTCTTCAGTTCTAGCAAGTCCAGTTTGCCTTTTGAAAAAGCACCTTTGGAACAACCATGACTGGGATGACTGAGAATCCCCATAGATCAGGGGTAGCCAACCTTGGCTCTTTTAGGACGCGTGGACTTCAACTCCCAGAATTCCTGAGCCAGCCATGCTGAGGGGAAAGGGAGAGGTTTCCATGCTGAGCCATGCCGGCTCAGGAATTCTGGGAGTTGAAGTCCACAAATCATGAAAGGGTCATAGTTCCCCCACGCTGGCTGAGGAATTCTGGGAGTTGAAGTCCACAAGTCATAAAAGAGCCAAGGATGCCTACCCCTGCCATAGATCATATCCTTCCTTAGCATTTTAATTTTCACTTCTCCAGAGCATTCTTCTTTTTAGTTGTCCAGAACAGTCCATCTTTATCCTTTCCGGAGTCCATAAAAACAAAATTATATTTTATTTGACTACTTCACTGTCAACTTTACATTTATTAAGCACACTAAATGGCATTACCTTTACCTTTGTAATATATAAAAGTGTTTTTTTTTAAAAAAATTCCCAATTTGACTTTCATTATGAGCTGCCTGTCTCTATTTTCAGCTACCAAAATGGCCTTATCTACATATTTCAAAATGTTAAAATGTTTTGCCTTCCTAGTTTGATTGCAGCTATTATCTCTTCTAATCAATGCTGTTCTTAGAATAGAGTTATCATGTCAGTTAATCATTCCTGGATACATATGAAGTCTTATTGCGATAGTGTACTAGTAAAAAAATTGTAAGCCTGAGCTTCTGTTATCGGTAGGATTTTATCAATATTCTGATGGTAAGGATCTGCTATCACCGCAGATGGGGACTGCAGCCAAGAAATTAAAAGACGCTTGCTCCTGGAGAGGAAAGCCATGGCAAATCTAGACAGCACACTGAAAAGCAGAGACATCACCCTGCCGACAAAAGTGCGTATAGTCAAGGCTATTCCCAGTTGCAATGTATGGCTGTGAAAGTTGGACCATAAGAAAGGCTGAGCGCCAAAGAATTGAGGCCTTTGAACTATGGTGCTGGAGAAGACTCCTGCGAGTCCCTTGGACTGCAAGGCGATCAAACCGGTCAGTCCTAGAGGAGATCAACCCTGACTGCTCTTTAGAAGGCCAGATCCTGAAGCTAAAACTCAAATACTTTGGCCACCTAATGAGAAGGAAGGACTCACTGGAGAAGAGCCTCATGCTGGGAAAGGTTGAGGGCAAGAGAAGAAGGGGATGACAGAGAATGAGCTGGCTGGAGGGAGTCACTGAAGCAGTAGGCGTGAGCCTAAATGGACTCCAGAAGATGGTAGAGGACAGGAAGGCCTGGAGGAATGTTGTCCATGGGGTCGCGATGGGTCGGACACGACTTTGCAGCTAACAACAACAAAGGATCTGCTACAGCTGCTATAATTAGAACAGATTGTGTTAACCAAACTGGTACAAAGTGCCATTATAAATGGAACTTGAAGGGAGATGTTTCTTTGCTCCACATTCTTTCATAAGAAATTAAGTGTTAATCAAAAACTTCCCTTGCACATCTCTGATCTTTTTCTTTGACTTAAATGCTCAACTCTTTCAATGGTCTGTAATTCTCTTCGTCTTTGTTCAGGGATTCAGAGGTAAATCTCCCAGCTTGGCCTGTTCCTCTATTACACTTTACATCTGCAGTGATTCATTTAACAACCACGGCAAAAAAAAGTCATAAAATCAGGTCATTCGATAACCAACCTGCTCAGCAATGAAAATTCTGGTCCCAATTAATTTCAGGACTAGCTGTACACACGTGATGCCGGGCAGGTAAAATTTACAGAATATGGAATAGAACAGAGAATACAGAATAACAGAATTGGAAGGGAGCTTGGAGGTCTTCTTGTCCAAGCTCTGCCCAAACAGGAGAGCCTACACCATTTCAGACAAATGTCTGTCTAATCTCCTAAGAACCTCCAGTGATGGAGCAATCACAACTTCTGAAGGCAAGCCGTTCCATTGATTAATTGTTCTCACTGTCATGAGATTTCTCCTTGATTCTAGGTTGATCTCTGTTTGGTAAGCTTCCACCCATTACTTCTTGTCTTGCTTCAGGTGCTTTGGAGACTAGGTTGACCCCCTCTTCTTTGTGCCCAGCTCCTTAGGCATTGGAAGACTGCTATCATGTCACCCCTAATCCTTCTCTTCATTAGACCTACAACCGTTCTTCATACGTGTTGACCACCAGTCCCCCAGTCATCTTTGTTGCTCCTCTCTCCTCTCTTTCCAAAGTCTCAACATCCTTTTTGTATCGTGGTGACCAAAACTGTCACTAAAACTAGAGCCAGTTTAAAGAAGTTATTTCCTATAGTTCCATGTGGCACAGATGAAGTCGTTGAAAGCTGTGTTGGCTGAGCACCAGAGAGCCACGGGCATTAGAATTGCCTTTATATAAAAGCAGTAGTGTTCTGTACCAGCCTGCTACCGGCTCTGCAGAAAAGGCAACCCATTTACAAACGGCAAGAGGCTGGAATTACGTCTGCCAAATTTATTACTACAAAAAACAAACAAGACACGAACCAAGATACAGGAGCTTTGAAACACTATCTGAGCGGTTGCTTTCAGCAAACCAGCCCTCCCCACACATTCTCTTTATAAAGAGTTCAGGGCATGGCCTTTCTCTGCCTCCTTCCGAGAAGCCCCACAGCCTTCCTCTGTTTACTCCTACTTGACTGCCTCCTGCGTCGGGCGTCCTTGAACAGGGCCAGCTGTGGGTCATCTTCATCCACACTGTCAGGCTCACACAGCTGGGTCTCCATGGTGACCAAGTGGGAGGGGCCTGCCTGAGGGCTATCATCAGCAAGATCTTCAACCCCCTCAGCAAGGTCTTCAACACCCCCCTCCTCCTCTGAGTCGTCCGGCCCAACTGCCGAACCCACAGGCTGACCCTGAATCACAACAAGTAGTGCTATCTTGAGTTCAGCAATCAAGAAAGATCAGTTTCAGTGAATGAACTGGAAACAATGACTATTTTCCCCGTCTACCATGGAAGGGAAGTTGACAATGACCCCTAATTATGAAAAGCAGTGTCGAGTCCAAATTTGTCGGCTGCCCTTCCCCAAATCAGTGCCTCTGGATGACATCCAAGAATGAAATTACATCCCTCTACACAAATTTGGACACGGATTATTTTGGATGCTGTGTCCTGAAGGCTGAGTCATGAACGAATCCGAAAAAAAAAATTCTGCCAGCATCTCATCAAGATTTGTGCAAGCGCTCACTTGCTTGGGAACCCAAGAGTAGGAATTTACAACCCAGATATATTCGGTGCCCTTGAGTTTTAAGTTCTCCTGGTCCTTTAGAGCAAAATTGCTTCTCTTTGTGCTTTCTAAGGGCCATTTGACACATTGGGCTTCTAAGCCTTGAGACTTTTCTCACCTAAGGGCTAAAGTTTGAAGTGTCATTCAAGAGCATTAACTTTTAAGGCTTTATCCTTGTAATTGCCAGCTGCATCTGGATAGGTGCTGTTACAAAGATTTCAATTCAATGGCCTTTTCAGCCTTATACCAACTCAAAAAAAAAAAAAAAACAGGCGGATTGCCTGTAGCTTTTTCTACTTATTCATTCATCAACTGTGTGTTTGGGTGAGAAAGACTGAATAAATTGAAAAGCCTATAGGCAGAGCACCGGTCTCATTGGTAAGCTTGAAATGGATAATTTATCAGTCAGGTAGTTCAGTTACGGTATATATACTTTTACTGTGTAATCCTATTTAGGGCTGACTGGGGCTGAAGATTCAATCTCTAAAAGGTGCTTCAAAGAACACCAGAATGCAAAATTGGCAGCTTTCTGCAGAAACGTACAGCGTAGCTAAACCTTTTCCTGGGATATATAAAATTGCAGGGTGTCATTCTACATATTGTACAGACAGTCCTCATAACAATTCACGTAGTGACCTCTTGAAGTTGCAATGGCAGTGGGGAAAAAATATATGACGTGACCAATTTTCACAATTACGACCGTTGGTCACATGATACAAATTCAGATGCTTGGCAACTGACTCATATTTACGATGGCCGCCGTGTCCCGGGGTTCATGTGAACCCTTTTTTTGTGGCCTTCTGACAAGCAAAGCCAATGGGGAAGCCAGATTTGACTTAGCAGCCACGTTACTAACTTAACAACTTCAGGGATCCACTTAACAACTAGGGCAAGAGAGTTTGTAAAAGGGGGCAAAAAATTCACAACGAACAAATGTCTCACCTAGCCACAGAAACTTTGGGCTCAATTGCGGCCCTGTGTCGAGGACTACCTTGTGCTCAGAAGGAAGCCCACCACATTAACTCATTGGGAATTGAGAAGTTTGCTTCCACAGAAGCTGAGCCGGAACTGCAATCTTAAATCTTTTATCAGTTTGGGAAATCAACTGATCTCACCATTTCGATCACTGGAAATGACAAAGCTGTGTCGTGACACTTCCCTGCTAAGAAGGGAGATGCAAATGCAATGTTTGAAAACAAACACACATTCTCCAGACTAGAGGCAATCCGGATGTGTGTGTGTGTGTGTGTGTGTGTGTGTGTGTGTGTGTGTGTGCACGCGCGCGCGTCAGTTGCTGTCATCAGTTCTCAAATTCCTCTTTGAATAACCTGTGAGTTTGCTAGAATGTTATATGGGAAAGCAGGCAAGTTTTCATTCAGTCTCAGGAAAAAATGACTTTGTTCTGAGGCCGTTGGCTTTGTAATTTCTTTCTTTTTTTCTTTTAATTAAAAGCTAGTCAAACTACCCTGTTTGAGTAACTGAACTATCTCAACAATAATCCATCAGGGCAAGTCACAGAGAATAAACCCCCTCATTTCTACCACTGATGAGGCTATCTAGTTGAGTCGTGTAATGTCTGCAAGAAAACATCCAAGCTAAGAGAGCACTGAGGGTCCCACAGTATAATGCTGAGGTACATAGATATTCTTGTCTATTATTCAGCCAAATAAGCTGCCTTATGGTAGATGACAAACTGTCATCTATACACAGAAATATCTGCAAACTGCAGAACACAGGAATCAAGACATGTCTGTCTGTCTATCTATCTATCTATCTATCTATCCGTCCGTCCATCCATCCATCCGCCTACCTACCTACCTACCTACCTACCTACCTACCTACCTACCTACCTACCTACCTACCTACCTATCTATCTATCTATCTATCTATCTATCTATCTATCTATCTATCTATCTATCTATCTATCTATCTATCATCTATCTAAAAGGTAAAGGTTCCCCCGCACACGCATCCTAGTCATTTCCAACTCTAGGTGCTCATCTCCGTTTCAAAGCCAAAGAGCCAGCGCTTGTCCGAGGATGTCTCCGTGGTCATGTGGCCGGCATAACTAGATGCCAAAGGCGCACGGAACGCTGTTACCTTCCCACTGTAGTGGTCCCTATTTTTCTACTTGCATTTTTACGTGCTTTCGAACTGCTAGGTTGGCAGAAGCTGGGACGAGTAACAGGCGCTCACTCTGTTACGCGGCACTCGGGATTTGACCCGCCAAACTGTCGACCTTCTGATCGACAAGCTCAGCGTCCTAACCCACTGAGCCACTGCGTCCCTATCTATCTATCTATCTTATACCTAATTGTCTATCTATTGTGATGACTGCCTGAGGCGCTTCCCCAGTTACCTCTCCAGATGTTAGCTCAGAGGAGGATGAACCAGTTCCAGGCACATCTGGAGGGGAGTTGGTCAAAGGCTGCAAGCAGCCATCTGAGAGGGATTTGGCTGAGGCACAGCTGCAGCAGGACAGCCCTGAGGCTTCAGGTGGGGAAAGCAGGCAGCTGCAGCCAGGAAGATGAGGAAGAGGAACTGCCTTCTTCATCGGATCCAAGAACAGGTAGGGCAGTGAAAAGGCAGGAGCAGAGAAGGTCAGCCAGATTACTCGCAAGGAGGCAGCCTCGCCCTTCTTGATGGGCTGCACCAGGCATTGGCTATTTAGCAGAGCAGTCAGAGATGGAAGCAATGCTGGTAACATCATATTCATTTCCTAGCTGTGTGTGATTCTTGCCTTGCTCGCAATTGACACTATGCCTTGACTTGGATTGTGCCTTGTGACCTCTAGATTTTTCTTGCCTCGTAAAACTTTTTGTGTTGTGGATTTAATTTTGCCTGGTGGGTTTATCTTGATGGGGAAATTTTCAAGGGCCTTGTGGACTCTTTGCCCATTGTTTCTGTGGACTAGCATTGGTCTGCTTGTGGCTGGACTTAATTGGGACAGTTCTGGGTTTTTAGTGAAGGGAATTACTGGGGAATGTTAATAAATCTGCTAAACAGTTGTGAGGTTTTGGTGCAGTCCTTAAAAAGGACAAATTCCCATGCCATTTTCACAAGTCAAAACCATGGAAAATTATTTAGGATCCATATGTATTCCTCAGGGACGCGGTGGCTCAGTGGGTTAGGACGCTGAGCTTGTCGATCAGAAGGTCGGCAGTTTGGCGGGTCGAATCCCGAGTGCCGCGTAGCAGAGTGAGCGCCTGTTACTCATCCCAGCTTCTGCCAACCTAGCAGTTCGAAAGCACGTAAAAATGCAAGTAGAAAACTAGGGACCACTACGGTGGGAAGGGAACAGCGTTCCATGCACCTTTGCTGTCTAGTCATGCCGGCCACATGACCGGAGATGTCTTTGGACAAGCGCTGGCTCTTCGGCTTTGAAACGGAGATGAGCACTGGCCCCTAGAGTTGGAAACGACTAGCACGCATGTGCGGGGGAACCTTTCCCTTTCCCTTTCCCTTTATGTATTCCTCAAATCAGAAGAGGAATAATTTGAGAAGACAGATTTCTTTTTCCACTTTTCCTCTCTGGGTTTGGATTGTTCACTGAAGAATTATGTTAGTTGAAAAGAAAGACCAACTTTCTAACCGTCTGCCCCAGATTCCAAATAAAGTACCTCCCCGCCCCCACCAGCAAGAATTTCCAAACCATTTTATTAAGCAAAAAATTAAGTAAATATATTTATTTACTTAATACAATAGTTAATAAATATATTTCTTGTGTATATAATACTTAATAAATATCTTTTATTTATTACCAGAGGTTATACATAGCCTATTTTCAATCTTGTAAGCTACGTATATCAGGCATATCCAGGACTAGGGGGGCTTTTGCCCAGGTTCGCCTGGTGCGCCAGTTGCGGCCCTATCTGGACCGGGAGGCCTTATGTACGGTCACTCACGCGCTTGTGACCTCTCGCCTAGACTACTGTAATGCTCTCTACATGGGGCTTCCCTTGAAGACTACTCGGAGGCTCCAACTGGTACAGAATGTGGCCGCGAGAGTTGTCTTGGGAGTTTCCCGGTACTCCCATGTTACACCTTTGCTCCGCGAGCTGCATTGGTTACCAGTTGTCTTCCGGGTAAGGTTCAAGGTTTTGGTTATGATCTTTAAGTCCCTACATGGCATGGGTCCGCGATACCTCGAGGACCACCTGCTGCCGGCGTCGACTCCCCTCCGCCCTGTGCGTGCCCACAGAGAGGGCCTCCTCAGGGTGCCTCCGGTCAAGGAATGTCGACTGGTGGCCCCCAGGGGGAGGGCCTTCTCTGTGGGTGCTCCGGCATTATGGAACCAACTGCCGGTTGAGCTCCGGACGGCATCAGACCTCCGATCCTTCCGTCGCGGGTTGAAGACCCATTTATTTGAACTAGCGGGTCTGGCCTGATGGGGGTATATGGGTTTTTATAGGCTTGTTTTATCATTCTTGTTTTAACTTGGGCATTGATTTAATTGTTTTTTAATTTTTGTATTGTTATTTATATATGCCCTGTGAACCGCCCTGAGTCCCCTAGGGAGAAGGGCGGTATAGAAATCTCAATAAATTAAATTAAATTAAATTAACTTTTTCCAAAACAGTTGTATCCACGTAAATTGAAACTACGCCCTTTCTGTAGCTTCTTTAGAAATCCTTTCTGTCGTCATTCAGCACTGCACTGCTGTTAAAAAAAGGACCAATATTTCATTTTACTCTCGTAAAAGTCAGGGGGCCTTTGGAGACACACAATAAGAACCGTCGCAGGGGCATAACAGAGGATCAAGCCGTCACGCCTTTACTCTGGTGTGAAGTCATGGCAAATGCTTCCTCACTCCAACATAATTTCGCCCTAGTCCTCCAGACCTCTTAGCCTCAGAGAGAACAGGACAATCTGTGCTAGATCAAATATCAGCCAGGGCTGCTTTGCATGTTAATTTAGGGGGCCTGACGAGCTGGTTAGTTTTGCATCCCTCTCTAGGGTAGTTAAAGGCTGTCACTCTACGGCGTGCTGTGCACTTGGAGATCTGGGATCAGCTCCCCAGATGTCTAGTTAGAAAAAAAACCACGCACGTTTGCAAGGGCAAAGTGCTTCTTTTGTTCTGAGTCTGTCTGAAGCTGCTTTGTACATGATTGCATGTGACCGGGCAACGGGGATCCAGAAGGACTGGATCATGAATGTAACAACAGTCGAAATACCCAGCGCTTTCCCCTGCTTTGAATTCGGGACGGGATAACTTGTCACTTGCCCTGCTCTTAGATGCATTGTAAGGATAAAATGAATATAATCAGAGTTGTGCGGATTAGCCAGTCTTGAGGTCATCTGGAAAAGACGGAGGAATATGATACAGGCACAGATGCTGTTATAAAGATATAAATCTCTTGGGATAGATAATGATCAGGTCAGCATGTAGCCCATGTAAGGATTCCTGATTTGGGCAGGGGGGGGAGCTAGCTAGAAGACTTCCAAGATCCCTTGTAGGCCTAGGATTCTGTGATATCCCTCTTGTTTTTCTTGCCACAAGATCGAAGTGGGTTGATATCGTCTCTTTCAGAGAAAGAAGGAAACTCAGTGTTTGGAAAAGGGAAAGAAAATAACGTCAGCCCTGGGACATATATCTACCCCCAGCTAAGGGGTAAATCCCCAGTGCCCGTTGATACGCGAGGGGAAACGGTAGGTTTTGAATTCTGTGAGATGTATTTGAGAAGGGTCAGGAGTTTCCTGATCCTCAGATAAGGTTTATCACAACTGAAGAGTCTTCCCAATGTCAACTGGAGCACTGAGAAGTCAAATTCTAGATAAGCAGATCGATTCATACATAACAGCAAATTTCAGCTCAGCAGAATCGTGAAGATTCTATATGAAATGTCCCTTGCTTACAAGGGGTTAGTTTTAAAGACTGAACCGTTGTGATGACTCACTTCCAAGGGCAAAAACGCATCTCGGAATCATCTTCTCATCCAACAGATCTTTGAAAACTCTACCTGAGCATCTTACAACCCAACTACAATATGTTAAACCGCCGCAAACTCTGAAAAGGCAGGAAGGAAAAGCCTTGTAGGTCAGCCTGATATTCATGTTCACCCTCTTTCCCCCAACAGTATCCCAACGAACGTCCTTACTCAATAATTGCAACGAGGCAGGAATGAAGAAACAAATACCAGACTGGAGAAAGATCTTGTTACCAAATTTAATTTTTAAAAAGGTGGGGTGGTAGATGAATGCCATGTTTGGGGCCATGTATGAAAAGCCCTGGACAAAAGGTAAAGGTAAGGTTCAGGTTCCCTCGCACATGCGTGCTAGTCGTTTCCGACTCTAGGGGCCGGTGCTCATCTCTGTTTCAAAGCCGAAGAGCCAGCACTTGTCCGAGGACGTCTCCGTGGTCATGTGGCCGGCATGACTAGACGCCAAAGGCGCACAGAATGCTGTTACCTTCCCACCATCGTGGTCCCTATTTTTCTACTTGCATTTTTACGTGCTTTCGAACTGCTAGGTTGGCAGAAGCTGGGACGAGTAACAGGCGCTCACTCTGTTACGCGGCACTTGGGATTTGACCCGCCAAACTGCCGACCTTCTGATCGACAAGCTCAGCGTCCTAACCCACTGAGCCACCGCGTCCCTTATAGATGAATGCCATGTTTGGGGCCATGTATGAAAAGCCCTGGACAAAACCAAGCATCAAAACTATTTTTCACACCTGCTGGCCATAAGAAAATCCAGAATTCCAGACATAGGAAACTGAAGTATGACCTTAAAAACTGATCCAGCTACTAACTTTCCTTACAGCCTTTGCCGGCCACTTATTTTTAGATAAATGACAGGACACTAAGCCCGATGTTCAGTTCTATGGGAACAGGCAGCTATGCCTTCACCTGTCACCCTCTTGACTGACAGGAGCTCCTGCACTGGACTTTACTGACACTCAACCCAGATGTGATCACCTGGAGTTACAGGGAAGAATTCAGAAGACCTTCCAGACTTCTTAAACAAAACCAAAAACGCTCATTGTTCTTAACTTGCTGTGTACTGGGTTATCAGAAATATGATTTATTGAATTTGTCTGTGGAGATTCTCAGTCACCTAATCAGGTGTAGGTAACCTTGGCTCTTTTATGACTCGTGGACTTCAATTCCCAGAATTCCTGAGCAAGCATGGGGGAACTATGGCCCCTTCATGACTCGTAGACTTCAACTCCCAGAATTCCTGAGCCAGCATGGGGGAACTATGGCCCCTTCATGACTCGTGAACTTCAACTCCCAGAATTCCTCAGCCAGCATGGGGGAACTATGGCCCCCGTCATGACTCGTGGACTTCAACTCCCAGAATTCCTGAACCAGCATGGGGGAACTATGTCCCCTTCATGACTTGTGGACTTCAACTCCCAGAATTCCTGAGCCAGCATGGGGGAACTATGGCCCCCTTCATTACTCGTGAACTTCAACTCCCAGAATTCCTCAGCCAGCATGGGGGAACTATGGCCCCCGTCATGACTCGTGGACTTCAACTCCCAGAATTCCTGAGCCAGCATGGGGGAACTATGG
>NC_138207.1:97282165-97314665 GCF_964194415.1 Vipera berus | reverse complement strand
GAGGCTGTCTGTTTTATGAGAAGATAGCATTAGAGTGAGATTTTATAAGACTGAAAATTATAGCTCTCTTTGGTATCACCTATTCAAAGACAGTAGCTTCTCAGCATATTTCTTCCCCCCCCCAGCAAAAAAATCCATTTTCATGATCAGAGAGAATGATGGGAAATAAATGTTTCCCCAAAGCATTCAGGAAGATAAGATCATAAAAGACACCCTATTAAACATTTGCCACACCATTTCTTTCTAAAAAGGTAAGGTAAAGGTAAAGGTTCCCCCGCACATGCGTGCTAGTCGTTTCCGACTCTAGGGGCCGGTGCTCATCTCCGTTTCAAAGCCAAAGAGCCAGCGCTTGTCCGAGGACGTCTCCGTGGTTATGTGGCCGGCATGACTAGATGCCAAAGGCGCACGGAACGCTGTTACCTTCCCACCGGAGTGGTCCCTATTTTTCTACTTGCATTTTTACGTGCTTTCGAACTGCTAGGTTGGCAGAAGCTGGGACGAGTAACAGGAGCTCACTCTGTTACGTGGCACTCGGGATTCGACCCGCCAAACTGCCGACCTTCTGATCGACAAGCTCAGCGTCCTAACCCACTGAGCCACCGCGTCCCGATCTAAAAAGGTACAAAAGGTTATTATTATTATTATTTTTAAAAATATATATATAACATTATGGATGGTTTCATGTATAGCAACTTCAGCCCTTCTTCTGACGTGGCAACTCTGCTCACTTGTCACTCATGCTCTCGTGACTTCCCGTTTGGACTACTGCAATGCGCTCTACGTGGGGCTGCCCTTGAAGAGCATTCAGAAGCTTCAAGCTGAGCAGAATGGAGTTCACTGATAGTCAGTGGTGTTGGGCAGTCATCCCGTGTAACACCACGAATCCATGACCTGGATTGGCTGCCAGTGCATTTCCATGTGCAATTCAAGTTGCTGGTTGTCACCTTTAAAGCTCTTCATGGTTTGGGACCGCATTACTTGAGGGACCCCCTCTTGTCCCAGTTGTTTCGACCTGTTGAATTTGTCCAGCTGACTGGGCATGTTACAGGTCCTGTCAGCTGAGAAGGGTTGCCTGCAGGACATCAGGACACATGGCTTCTCTTCCGTAACACCTGCCCTATGAAATATCCAGCCTCCTGAGATTAGGATGGTCCCAATCCTGTTGGCCTTTCAGAAGGCCCTGAAGGCCAGGCTATGTGCCCAGGCCTGGCATCCTGAATGTGTGAAGGACCCCGATGCCCAGTAATGATTACACTGACAGATTATAATATCTCTTGGCTGCTATTTGCACTGTTTTAATTTTTTATTATTATTATTGTTCACCACTAGAAGAGACCCTTGTCGGAGATGAATGGTCATAGAAATTGACTAAAGAAAGATGCCACTACTATTTATTTCTACATTAGCTTATCTTGATATGAGTATTAACGTTAGCTTGAAGCACATTTGGACCCTGTGTCAGTACAGCATTTTTTCCCCCCTTCAAATTCTGCAAAAGAGTATCACAAAGCCTCAAGGAGGGTTTATAGACATTTATTCTTTTGCTTTCTGTCTTGCCTGGGCTCTGTCATGGATGGCCTGTTTACATAGTAAGTAGCCGCACACTCTGTTAAATATTTGCCCATGTGGGAGAGTTGGTGTGTCTCATTCCTAGGACAGCCATGGCAACATATATTAATGATGAATGCTGGACATATCAAGAATAGATGCCTGACAGATCTACAAATTACAATATCCCAGGAAGAAGTTCGCAGGCATTTCAACAGCCAAGTATTTCACACAGACCCTTGTAGGTTAGAAACGCCAGTATGACTTTGAGCTGCAGAGTAATTAGATGGATCACCAGCCTGGGTCATTCCAGACAGATTTGAGAAGAATGAGTTGTAAAGCTCTTCTATTGTGGATGTTTGTTTTACTCTCCAATGCATTAAAAATATAATCTATCAGGAAGAAAGACCCTAAGGTAACTTGCTTCATGAAATGACAGCTATGAGAAGGAACTATCCTTATCTCCTCCTCCTCCTCCTTCTCCTCCTCCTCCTCCACCTCCTCCTCCCATTTAAATATATAAAAACTCCTCCTCCCAATTTCTGATTTTGCTTATTTGTCCTGCTACGTCTTTCTGTAGCAGCTGACTTTGAGGATCCCAGAAGGAGAACTGAACTTCAGAAGATATGGACTTCAACTCCCAGAATTCCCCAGTAAGCATATGGATTGGGAGCACTCTGGGAGTTGAAGTCCACATGTCTTAAAATTGCGGTGATTGAGAGACACTGATCCAGATTAGAAATGGAGGCTACATTCCATAATACGATCCCCATGATTTCCCCATCAGAAATCAATTCCTTCCCTTTTTTTTTCTCCTCAAGGGAATAAAACCAGTAAAGGAACGTGGTGTAATTGGCTTAGTTTGGAATGAAATTTGTGCATGAGCCCGGCAAAGGAAAGTCATATGCATGTTTGGAATTTAGGCTCTTGCTTTTAAATCTTCTGCAAACTGACCTCATGGGTTTGAAATTCCAATATGAAATTTCTTGGGCACATTCCTCCATGGGTATCCATCAACGTCATAAGGTAAACCAGCACAAGTATTTGAAACACTCCGAATGATGGGCGAAAACATAGACGGAAAGGCTGAGAAACTTACTAAATACCTTAGAAGAGAAGATTTAAGAGGATCTCCTCTTAGGATGGACATTAGATGACTTTGGGCTATTTGACTCCACTTTTTGCATTCAGAACGATGGGACATCTGCTGTGACTTCTTAAGAACAACCTTCATGCTTTTGAAGAAGGCATTTAAAGTTCCACGCAGCTGCAGTAACTCAAATTATATTGGCCTTCCTATTTTAACCTTCATTTCCCCATCTTTGTGAAGCTCAAGCTCGCCATGCACACAACAGAATGATTAGCAGGCAAAGCAACCTTAAGATGTAATGAGATGGAGAACAAATTTTTAAAAAGAATATTGGAAGAGAAGAAAATGGCCTGGTAAAAATTCCACGGCAGAGAAAATTGCACTCTGGAGGGAGGAAAAAAAATGAAGAAAATGGAAACACGGAGAGACGCTGGGAGGTGTAGCCACAGAATATGGTAAAAAAATATCGAGATAGTGGCTATGGATGGGGTAATCGAAGCTCTACCAATTTTTTTTATTTCCGTTGTGCAAAATAGACATTAAAAATAAGGCCAGCACTGATTGTCCCGTCATGGTTATCATCTTGAGATTTTTCACCATAGCCTGCAGGCACTCAAGAAGTTGGAATTGGAAGTTGGAAAAAGAGGCTGAGACCCAACAATATGCAAAGGGGTGTGTGTGTGTATACTGTATATATATAATGTATATATATATACTGTATATATATACTGTATATATATACTGTATATATATACTGTATATATATACTGTATGTATATACTGTATATATATACTGTATATATATATACTGTATGTATATACTGTATGTATATACAGTATGTGTGTATATATATATATACTGTGTATTTTTTTTTAATCCCATTTATATCCCGCCCTTCTCCGAAGACTCAGGGCGGCTTACAAGCACAAATCAATGTGCTTAGCAATAGCCTTCATTCTATGTATATGCCTGCTTATTAGGGCTTTCGCCCCCCCCCCCCCAGCGGCATTATTACAAAGTCAGCTTAATTGCCCCCAACAATCTGGGTCCTCATTTTACCTACCTGGGAAGGATGGAAGGCTGAGTCAACCTTGAGCCTGGTGGGACTCGAACCTGCACTAATTGCAGGCAGCTGGTGTTACTTAAGGAAGAGATATATCTATCTATCTATCTATATCTATATCTATCTATCTATATCTCTATCTCTATCTATATCTCTATCTATCTATCTATCTATCTATCTATCTATCTATCTATCTATCTATCTATCTATCTATCTATATCCTCCTTAAGTATATCCTTGGCGTTCTCTGAACTTGGCCGCTTTCTTGCAGACATTTCATTGCCCAACCTAGGCAACACATCTGGGCTGAGTAACGCAACACCTGCAAGAAAACAACCAAGCTCATTTCAACCCTGAGCTACAAATATTCTTCTTTATCGGTGATTTAAAGCTTCTCTAAGGACTAAGAAACTGAGTTGCTGACAGACACAAACCAAGAGTGAATGCATCTGGACATATCCAGATGCCAAAGTTGGGGGAGAGGGTTCCCAAAAAAATGTTTCGGTGTGAGGTTAACTTTTATTCTGGATCTCTAATGCGCAGGAGAAGGAAAGCTCAGCATCCAAGGCTTCACAGCAGGATTGAAGAGGAAGGACAGATGTAAGTTTGAAGCACACTGCCCCTCACACGCATCTTTGTCTAGAAACTCAGCTTGTCGCGCTTGTTCATCTTTCAGGAAAAACAAAGTCCAGTTGCCTTTTGAAAAGGCACCTTTGGGACACAACCATGGCCTGGATGACTGAGAATCTGCACAGCCGTTCAGCTTATCACTCTAACACCTTGATGTTTACAGCCACAGCTCTTTTCATCCTGATTCTCCTGCGCTCTGTTATCTATTTTCACTTCTCACTGATATCCCCAGTCCCAATCCCAACAGCAGAAAACCCGTGGGTTGTAGGGACAAAGTTTGGAGGCCGATATTTACAACACACTTATTCAGGGCCTTGCAACATCTCCCTTTTAGAAAATCCAGGCAGAAGTGTACTACAGTAGCTGGCAAAATGGAAAAGTAATAAAGGAATCGATGCTAACGGCATGTATTAATTATGATCACACAACATATTATTTGAGATTTAATACAAACGTTTCCCAAGATCCAGTCCATTTAGCGGAAGGCAAAACAGCCCTTAGGGATGCTGAGAGCCTATTGATCTAATACAGGCAAATGCACCATAGAAAGCCACCTGATTGTGAGATGGAGGGCTGTATAAATACTGTATGATTTATAAATAAATAAAATAATAATAATAATAACAATAAAAACATGAGTGATCACGATCACCCTGCCCGTCACAAACATTTCCTTTCATTCTTATTCTAGATAGGGCAGTGCTAAAATAAAATTAAGTTTGAAGAAGGAGGAAGGGGAGAGGGGGAGAGGGGGGGGAGGAGAAGGAGAAGAGGTGATACACCAAAACTCATATAGATTTGAGTCACTCGATCAACCTTTCATCCGCTTCATTGTTGGGGGAATTATTGGGGGAAATAAGCAAGAGAGTGACTTTCAACCAGTTGCCACAAAGATGAATCCCTCCGTCACAACGTATATATTGGAGCTATTCTTGTTGTCTATGAATTATACATGGCGGAGGAGCAGCATGCAACCCCCCCTTTCCTTGTCATTTCAGTACTTTTCACTCCACAAGGCTCTCCCCCTTTTTTAAAAAAAACAAACAACAACAACCCCCAAAAAACATGTCCATATCTTATCAGCCCTGACTGCCCTGTCCGGTTCCCTCCAGCAAGACGCACAAGTCCAAACCCCCCAAATCTGAAGAAAAACAACGTCTGAGTATCTTGCTCTTACCCTGGAGATGGTCAGAGGCATGTTGAAGTCCTTCCCTCCTTGCAGACGGAAGCCCCACGGGCCAGATCCATTAAGAGTGACACCGAAGGACATTTTAGCTCTCCTTCACAGGGGGGAAATGCTGGGCTCTGTGAAACAGAGGGGGGCAATACAGGTGGGTATGTCTTGTTTGAAAAAGGGAGCGTTCTCTTTCTTTCCCTCTCCCCCCTTCTTTCCGATTAAAGCACAAAATCGCCCTCTTTTTTTTTGTCTCTTGCCTGGTCAGTCCAGCCGAAGTGTCCTCTAAGAATAGATAACGCTTATAATACGGATACTGATCTCCTTGTCGAAGAGACCATACATGGTTGGTAACCCAACACCAGCTATGCCAAACCTCCGTGACTCAGGAGTCTAATATAGAGTCCGGGGAGTTGAGCAAACCTTTCCAAGAGCGCATCGGTTCCCTTGTTCAGGCTCCGAGCCACTTTGCTAAGATAAAAGAGCAGCTTATTTTAAGGGTGAGTTAAAAATAAGAGTCCAAAGGAGCTTTTCAGAGTAAGGCTCCGGTTTGTCCCTCGCCTGATTCCATCAGGGTGCACCCATGAGTTCTCCAAGTTTTACATATATCATTATGCAAACTGTCCATTTTACAATTTTATATGCATATATACAGTATATATATACAGTATATATATATATATATATATATATATATATATATATATATATATATATATATATATATATATATATATATATATATATATATATATATATATATATATACAATTTTATGCAAATCGGTTTGCATAAAATGTAAGTTTTTCTTAAGTCTTTTTAAAGAAATAATGAAGAAATGGTTGCCAGCTTAAAACATAACTATCTTAAAATAGTAAATTATATCACTATAGAGATGAGATTATTGATCTCCTCCTCCTCCTCTTTTCCTTCTCCTTCTCTCCCTTCCCCTCCTCCTCCTCCTCCTCCTCCTCCTATTCTTCTTCTTCTTCTTTTCTCCTCCTCCTCCTCCTCCTCCTCCTCCTCCTCCTCCTCCTTCTTCTTCTTCTTCTTCTTCTTCTTTTTTTCCTCCTCCTCCTCCTCCTCCTCCTCCTCCTCCTTCCATGTTTGCAAAGAGGATGAGTAGAGACTTAGATTTCTAGATAATCAGAGAAAGCCCCTGTCTTTACAGATTTAAAGCCCTGCACACAAAAAGGGTAGGCGTCCACCGTGATTTCTTTGGTACTGAAGAAAATGAATACATTTCCCCCCCAAATAACTACTAAGAATACCTTTTAATTTAACAGAGGCATACATGTGCATATTTTTCTCCCCACACCCTTAACTGTGCCTTAACGGTGCCAACTGAGGTGGAGTGGGTTATATTTAGGCTTCACAGATCCAGTTTTGCAAAGGTTAAACTAATTCCTTTGGTCAACTTTATTGTAAGCATAGGGATGGCTCTGTGGTAATTTTAGCTTTCACACTCAAAAAATTGGAGTGAGATAATAGTATGAGGAAGGAAGGAAGGAAGGAAGGAAGGAAGGAAGGAAGGAAGGAAGGAAGGAAGGAAGGAAGGAAGGAAGGAAAGAAAGAATAATGCCAACGAAAAGATTAGAAAGCACAAAGAAACTCAGCCTCATTCATCCCAAATGAAATTTACTCCCACAAGGTAGAATTATGGCCATAAAATAATCAATGAAGGATAAGATTATATTCCAGCAGAAGACTATACAGCTGAATATCAATTGTTATATATCACCAGCTGAAATATGATCTGTATTATCTCATATTCAGCCGGTTGGCTACTAAGAAAACCAGAATGACAGGTCAACACCTTATACATTTGTATACTGAAAAAAAAAGAGATAATGATTTTTTTTGGGAGGGGGTGTCGCCGTGATATAAAAAAGAGGTTGAGACTCTAGAAAAAGTGCAAAGAAGAGTGACAAAGATGATCAGGGGCCTGGATGCAGGAACTGGGTATGTCTTGTTGTTGTTAACTGTGAAGTCATGTCCAACCCATCGCAACCCTATGGACAATGTTCCTCCAGGCCTTCCTGTCCTCTACCATCTTCTGGAGTCCATTTAAGCTCCACCTACTGCTTCAGTGACTCCATCCAGCCACCTCATTCTCTGTCATCCCCTTCTTCTCTTGCCCTCAACCTTTCCCAGCATTAGGCTCTTCTCCAGTGAGTCCTTCCTTCTCATTAGGTGGCCAAAATATTTGAGTTTTAGCTTCAGGATCTGGCCTTCTAAAGAGCAGTCAGGGTTGATCTCCTGTAGGACTGACCGGTTTGATCGCCTTGCAGTCCAAGGGACTCACAGGAGTCTTCTCCAGCACCATAGATCAAAGGCCTCAATTCTTTGGCGTTCAGCCTTTTTTGTGGTCCAGCTTTCACTGCCATACATTGCAACTGGGACCATAGCCTTGACTATACGCACTTTTGTTGACAGGGTGACGTCTCTGCTTTTTAGTGTGCTGTCTAGATTTGCCATAGCTTTCCTGCCAAGGAGCAAGCGTCTTTTAATTTCTTGGCTACAGTCCCCATCTGCCTAGTATGTCTAGTTTAATGAAAAGAAGGACTAGGGGTGATATAATAGCAGTGTTCCAATATTTGAGGGGCTGCCACAAGGAAGTGGGGGTCAATCTATTCTCCAAAGCACCAGAAGGCAGGACTAGAAGCAATGGATGGAAACTAATCAAGGAGGGAAGCATTTTCCCGACAGTCAGAAAAATTAACCAGTGGAACGGCTTGTCTCCAGAAGCAGTGAATGCTCCATCACTGGAGGCTTTTAAGAAGAAATTGGACAGCCATCTGTCTGAAATGGTATAGGATCTCCTGCTTGAGCAGGGGGTTGGACTAGATGACCTCCAAGGTCCCTTCTAACTCTGTTATGGTTATTATTACTGTTACCGTTATCTATTATGTTATTCTGTTACTGAAACCAGTATTTTACCTACTTGTTCCAATTACTTTTTTTTTACATTCCAGCTATTTTTCCTCTGTTTCTGCTTGTTGTTTCTAAGGCACATAATTTTCCTAATGGTTTTTGAATCCAAACTGTTGAAATGATTTGGTTCTTTCGGCACAGACTAATTAAAATGTTAAAATAAAACAATTTTATGCTGCATGCATGGCAAACGGTCTTTTATTTCCTGCAGAAATTAAACAGATCCAGCGACAGGCAAAAAAAATGGGAGAAGCGCACAATAACTCCGCTGCTTAGTTCATGCAAACGACACAATCTCAGAAAATGTACATGGATTCATGAACAGTCGTTAAAAATATAAATGTTTGATGGAGCAAAGTTAGAACTCGTCACTTGAGAATTAGAAATTGGCTAGATGCGGAAAATAGAAAATGAGGGGGAGAGGTCCAAACGGGCAAAAATCAAAATAAAAAATCGGCATGCACATTTTATATTTGTTTTGCTGTGTTTTCTGAAACTCGCAATCATGTTCGACGCTGAAGCATTCAAAATTATAATAAAATTATAAGAAAGCATTTAAAAAAAACCCACTGGAATCATAGCAAAAAAAAAAGAAGCAAAGAAACAATGACAAATGATATTATGAAAGGCAAACATGGGTATACACAGAGACGCAGGGCTTTTTTTTTTTTGGTCATAGAACGCTCAGAACGGAGTCCCGGCACCTTTTTTGGATGGAACCTTGTAGGGTAGGCAAGGCGGGTTGAATGACATGTGTGAGTACCGGGACCATTTTCTTTTACAAAAAAAGCACTGCAGAGATGTATTTAACTGGCAAAGGTTCCTGTGTTTTTGATGGCATGGAAAGCTTCACCACCTTGTCCAAATCACAGAACTGATTTTTCAAGAGGAAATCTTGGACCGTGAAGAACCAGGAGCAGCTGTCTTGATCCTTTGTCTAATTCTGCATTTTCTAAGCCACATTTGTAGATTTATTGCCCACATTTGGTCTTCCACAGCAATCAAAGCTTGAGAAATGATTACGGATCTCCGCAAAGCATCCTCCAGTGGTTTGATGAAGACCTTAAGAGAAAAGGATTACCTTTTTTTTTCTCAATTCAATGAGGCAATCCAAAAAGATAAGGCCGCTGACTTGATGATATTGAGAATTATTAAGAGGTGTATTGGAGGTTCTGTGGAGATGATGCCAATAATAAATTCAAAATAATAATAGCCCTGCACCACTTGAACAGCACCGGCATCGGCAAAATCGCCATCAATCCATTGCAAAAGGCAGCAGTGGATCACTTTAATAAGCCTTCTTTCAACTGAGATTAAAAACTTGGCATATATCCCATCAGGAAGTTGCAATCTCTGTCTTATTCAGAACATCCTATCAAATCCAAATGTGTCCCAACATAATAAAGTAAAAATTCACCAGGCCCATCACTTCCAGTTAGTCCTTGATGTACGACCCCATTTGAGCCCCAAATTTCCGTTGCTAAGTGAGACCATGGTTAAATGACTTTTGCCCCATTCTACAACCTGTCTTGCCACAGTGGTTGCTGCAGTTGTTACGCTAGTAACCCAGTTGCTCAGTGAATCTGGCTTTCCCATTGATTTTGCTCATCGGAAGATCACAAAAGGGGATCACGTGATCCCGGGACGCTGCAAATGTCAGTGTCAAGCATCTGAATTTTGATCGCGTGACCATGGGCGTAAGCATGTCATAAGACCCTTTTTTTTCAGTGGCCTTGTGCCTTCAAATGGTCATTAAATGAACTGTTGTAAGTTGAGGACTGCCTGTGACTTTGTTAAGTGTAAAGGTAGCAACAACTCATTTATTACAGTTTAGCTTCTGATGCTTCACACCGCAATGTACGCTAATGTTTATGATGCTGGGTAAGGATAATAATATTACAGTTATGGGCCTGAATCTTACCTAAGAACCTAGGTTTGTAGCCTAGTCCCTTTTTCCTTTTAAGAGCACCCACATTAAGCCAAGGGAAAAAGTATTTATAGAATAATCAAGTTGGAAGGGACCTAGGAGGTCATCTAGTCCAGCCCCCTGCTCAAGCAGGAGACGCTAGACCAGTCTCTTTCTGAAAGCCTCCAGTGATGGAGCATCCACAACTGGTTGATTTTTCTAACAGTCAGGAAATTTCCCCTTAGTTCTAGATTGCTTCTCTCCTTGGTTAGTTTCCATCTGTTGTTTCTTGTTTTGCCTTTTAGTGCTTTGCAAAATACTTTGACCCCCCCCTTTCTTCTTTGCAGGAGCCCCTCAACTATTGAAACACTGCTATAGTGTCACCCCTAGTCCAGTGGTCAGATTCAGCCCGTTCGCACCACTTCGGCAGAACCAATAGCTAATTTTTTGTTGACCAGGCCCAGAATGGACTTCCAGAAGAGCCATCCACGCAGAGAACCGGTTGTGCACATATTTGAATGCCACCACTACCCTAGTCCTTCTTTTCATTAGGCTAGACATAACCACTTCTTGTACCCATTCTTTGGGGGGTTGAGCCTCCAGTCCCCTGATCATCTTGGTTGCCCTTCTCTGCACTCTTTCCAGAATCTCAACATCTTTTTTTGATACTGTGGTGACCAGAAGTGGACATAGCAGTCCAAGTGTGGTCTTACTAAGGCTTTGTCAAGCGGTACAGGCACTTCACATGATCTTGATTCTACCCCTCTATTAAAAACAGCCTGGCATTGAATTGGCTTTTTAAATTTAAATTTAAAACACTGGAAGCATCATCGGTTGAAATAATTTCAGGAAACAGGATGAGATTCTCTTTCCCAAGCAGACACCGAAATGACCGCCATCCCGGTGATTTTTGCTCTTTGGCCCATGGCTAAAAATGGTACGAAGGAGGGGAAATAAAAAAGCTTCTGGAATGTTAATAGGAGCCTTTCCCCATGACCAGGAAAGAATGATCAGCTCAAGGTAACATCTCAGAATAGAAACACCATCAGCCTCTGCAAACCAGCACCAACTTGGTCACCACACTGGAAACCGTTCACCACGGAGGAGGTCTGGTTGGGTTAGCTAGCGCTTTCTCAGAGCAAGTCAGTGATGAATGAAGGGATGTGGGAGCCTTGCTGTAAGTCTATGCCCTACTCCTTGAAGCTGCAGAGGTTAAAAAAAATGTATTACCGGTCTACTACAGAGAGCGTCCTCTCGCACTCTATTGTAGTTTGGTATGCTGGCCTGACAGCCGCGGATAGGAAGATATTACAGAGGGTGGTGAGGACAGCACAAAACCACTGGATGACCTCACCAGGGCTCGCTGCCTTGGAAGAGTGAGGAAAATGCTCAGGGATGACTCACACCCTGGTCGGTACCTCTTTACTCTCCTACCATCGGGTAGGAGATGCAGGAGTATAGCCAACCGCACCAACAGGCTGAAGAACAGCTTCTATCCATGGGCTGTCCGGCTCCTGAAGGGGAAATAACTCTATGTATGATTGACTTGCGAGGCCGGTGTGTTGTGCAATTAGCTCACCTGGTGTAACAAGATGGTGGGTTTGTTGTCACTGTGAGTTGTGGGGGGGCACGAAGGGAGGCTCAGCCAATCTCATTGTACACATGTTGTACTTTGTTAATAAAGGTTTGTTATTATAGACTCATATCAGATTGATGTGTTACAAGTGGAGCAATTGTGCAACGAAGAACAAAGGTTGGTCCTCTCTCTGCACATGGTTTGCTGTTAAGGGTGTTCTTTTCTCAGCCACAAACAGTGTGTGTACTAACTCTAGGCATGGCCTTTTAGGACCGCAGTGTCCTGTTTTGTTTGTGAGAAAAGCCACTGATAAATTTCCACTAAAACCTATTTTATTCTTTGATTCACTTGCCCAGCAGTTCAGGGGTGATGTATTTCATCAACCTCTGCATGGCTGCACCCAGGATCCTGGGGTTGATGGACTACGACTCCCAGCATCCTTCGCCGGCCACCGGTAGCCACATCTGGAAAAATGGTTTTTTCTTAATCCTAAAGATTAAGAAACCAGAGCGGCCACTGCATGAAGATTTCTCCAGGTTTCAAAACTTTCGGACAGCCATTTGTTTGACATGGTTGATAGTCTCCTGCTCAAGCAGACTAGATGATCTCCAAGGTCCCTTCCAACTCTGTTCTTCTTTCCAACACATAATTATGGGCAGGGAATGTGCATGGAGGAAGTGTAGTCTGAGATAATAAGAGCAGCAAAGGAGGGTTTTGTAAATGAAGTGTGAATTCTATGTTTTTCTCATCCTTTCTCTGGACTTTCCACCACACTTAGATCTTTTTCCTGCACTAGACCAGGGCTTTTCAACCAGAGGTATGGGTACCACCTGTGGTACATTGGCACCTGGCAGGTGGTACACGGCCAGCCTAGAAAAGTGATAGCGGGGGAGGAGAATGAGCTGAACCGGTGGCAGCACCGCACAAGCCTGAGCGAGAGATGGCTGGAGCTGCAGGGCTGTCAGGGCTCAGTGGAAGCACCAGGATCAGCACTTCTTCGGGGCTGTCAGGGCTCAGCGGAAGTGCTAGGATCAGCACCAGGATCCAGCTGGAGCTCAGCGCTGATCCTGGCGCTTCTGCTGAGCCCAGAAGAAGCACCGATCAGCTGGAATGTTGCAGCATCTCCAGGGTCTTGTGATTTACATTCAGATGCTTGGCAACTGATTCATATTTATGATGGTCACAGTGTCCCAGGGTCATGTGAAGTGACCAAAACCTCCTGAAACCACCCATCAAACGGGGGGGGGGTAATAAAAACCAAACACCCCCCACCCCACCCCCACTGCCAATCCTCAACAGAAATGCTCACAACCATGAAAACCTCGGACAGGAGGAAGAGCGCTGCCTGGTGGGTAGGCAGGTGTCTTGCTCGGCTGTGGCTTGGGGGGCCCTTTTTCCAGTGCCATTGTAACTTCCAACAGTCACAAAGTGAACTGTTGTAAGTCGAGGACTACCTATACTTCATCACTTTTTTCCTTTTTTTTTTTTGGTCATCAAGTTTTTGACACCTTGCTAGGCGACTGGTGGTACTCGGATGTTGCCACATCCTAAAAGTGGTACAATGGGTGAAAAGGTTGCAAAGCCTGCACTGGAATACAGACAACTCTAACTACAGTAACAGGACAAATGGAAGTTAGATGAAGCTTGTAAAGACCAAGCTATTGAACTTAAAATTACAAGTATTTACTGCTTAGGAAAACAAGCGGATTTTTTCAACACAAACAAATTTGTGTCACCTGATAAACCCTGACTTGAACACTGCACGGAGGGGGTCTGGTTTATTACTTGTGAGGGGTCGGAGATTAGTTGGCTGGCTAACGGAAACCCAAGACGTCTGGAGACACTTGGTTAGAGAGTGTTGGGAGTAAGGAGAACAAATTTGACTGGTGACTGACTTTAGAAAACTGCCCACTTTCTCCAGGATGCACCCGGAGGACAACCGGTAACCAATGCAGCTCACGCAGGAGGGGTGTAATATGGGAGTATCGGGATGCTCCCATCACTACCCACGCAGCTGCATTCTGCATCAGCTGGAGGCTCCGGGTGGTCTTCAAGGGCAGCCCCATGTAGAGAGCATTGCAGTAATCTATACGGGAGGTAACGAGTGTGTGAGTGACCGTACATAGGGCATCTCGGTCCAGATAGGGGCCAGAGAATGAAAGAGAATGAATTATTATGGCCATCTGATGTGTGTGGCTAAGTTCCTTCGTTACAGATAACGGAAATCAAAGAGTACGATTCATTTAATATTGAAATCTCTTCCTCTCTGTTTTCAACATCATAATTAAACTCAGCCCTGAAAAAGTTACATAATTATTAAATCAAAGTCAAATTACTGTGGTCCTTTGTTGGATTCGTAGTTGTTTTATGCAAGGGAAGAGACCTCTTGGTCATTGTCCATGGTGCTGAAAGTGCTGAGTGGGACATAGCTTTACCAGACGTGGCACAGAACGACCAGTGAGCAATTCTGCCATAAACTAGTTCCTCTTGAAGAAGCTAAAACATGTCCCTGAGTCCTTCGGGAGAAGGGCGGTATACAAATTAAATTAATAATAATAAATAATAAATCAGATCATTGTTCTGGTGTAGCTTAGGGGTACAAAACACTTAAGGTGACCAGATTCAGAGATATGACTCAATGAATTTGACTTCTTTGGGATCACCGCAATCTGATCTACCATTGACCGTACTGAGCAAAGAACAGAAATATCCCAGATGGGAAATCCCAAACAAGTCTAATACATTGAAATGCTGAATCCATTGTTACAGGGTGGCATTTTAAGGGGCAAATATATTTCTGCTCCTTAAAAGCCTTCAGATCGCTTCTTCATAGTTCAAGAATGCAAACAGTAATTTGACTTTGACTTAATAATTATGTAACTTTTTTGGAGTTGAGTTTAATTATGATGTTGAAAACAGAGAGGAAGAGATTTCAATATTAAATGAATCATAGTCTTTGATTTCCGTTATCTGTAAAGAAGGAACTTAGCCACACACATCAGATGGCCCTAATAATACATTCTCTTTCATTCTCTGGCTAGGGTTATTTTGAGGAAGAAAATCTACATAATTGGTGCAATCATTAGAAAGCCGTCTGCGGAAGATATATGGGAACCCAGCCAATTTTAATTGAGATTAGCTGTGCTATTATTATTTCTTTATATTTCTTTCTACCCCACCTGATTATTTTATAAATAACTCATAGTGGTGAATATATCCAACATACCTCCCTCTTGATATTTACCACATAACAACAACCCTGGGAGGTGGATTGGGCTGAGAGAGGGTGACCAGACCAAAGTCACCATCTTCTGGTGATCAGCCCAAAGTCATCCAGCTGGCTTTCATGCCTAAAATGGGACTAGAAATCACAATCTCCTGTTTCCCAGCCTTGTGGCTTCACCATTAGACCAAACTGGCCAAGGTGGTAGAGAAGCTGATGGCACTCAGATGAAATAATTAATTTTCACCCTTCCTTAGGATCTATTTTTAGGAGAGAAAGTCTTTGATCATGAAGATGGATGATCTGCCTTGGGAGAATGACAGGCAAAGAACTGACCTGATGATGCTTCTGAATAATAATAATAATAATAATAATAATAATAATAATAATAATAATAATAATAATAATAATAATAATAATAATAATAATACAGTTGGAAGGAACCTTGGAGGTCATCTAGTCCAACCCCCTGCTCAGGCATGAAACCCTATCCCATTTCAGACAAATGGCTGTCTAGTCTCTTCTTAAAAACTTCCAGTGTTGGAGCATTTACAAATTCTGGAGGCAGGTTGTTCCACTGGTTAATTGTTCTAACTGTCAGGAAGTTTCTCCTTAGTTCTAGGCTGCTTCTCTCCTTGACTAGATTCCATCCGTTGCTTCTTGTCCTGCTTTCAGATGCTTTGGAGAATAGCTTGACTCCCTCTTCTTTGTGGCAGCCCCTGAGATATTGGAACGCTGCTATCATGTCCCCCCTCACCCTTCTCTTCATTAAACTAGACATACCCAATTCCAGCAGCTTTTCCTTCTATGTTTTAGCCTCCAGACCTCTAATCATCTTTGTTGCTCTTCTCTGTACTCTTTCCAGACCAAAACTGGATGCCGTATTCCAGTTGTGGCCTTACCGAGGCATTGTAAAGTGGTATTAGTACTTCACGTGATCTCAATTCTATCCCTCTGTTAATGCAGCCTAGCACTGTGTTGGCTTTTTTGGCAGAAGCAGCACACGGCTGGCTCAAATTTAAGTAATTGTCCACTAGGACTCTGAGATCCCTCTCACAGTTACTACTATTGAGCAAGGTACCACCTATACTATACCTGTGCATTTGGTTTTTCTTGCCTAAATGTAGAACTTTACTTTTTTCACCACTGAATATCATTTTTTTAGATAGTGCCCAGTGTTCAAGTCTGTCAAAATACCTTACCAAAGTCATCTTGCTAGACCACATGATACAGCTGTGAGATGGAGGCATGGTTTTGTGATGGTTCAACTCCTACCTTTACAGATACTAATAAAAACTGGGCTTGAAGACTTCTGTTTGGCTTTTTGAGAATTATTCAGGCCAATTATTCTACTTCCCCATGTTAATCCACAGGAAATGGTTGTTTACACATTCAAGGTTATAAGCCACTAGACTTCTGATCATACTTATGATAGAAGGTGTTGAAGTCCCAGGAACCTTGGGGTGCGGGGGGAGAAATCATGCAATATTGGAATTCAACATTACGCAAGCACAAGCAATAGAACACAGTCAAACTAGAGTCTTGGACTTTAAGAGAGCTAATTAAATCCTCAAGGGGAAAACAACTCAAGAAAATTTTGAAAAGTGAGATTATAAAAGCCCAGTCTAGCACAATACCAATGAAGAAGAAAAATAACAGCTCTTAAAAGAAACCAGCATGGCTGCGTAAAGAACTCTCTGATAAATTGAAAGACAAAAAGAACAAGTATAAAAAGTGGAAAGAGGGGCACATAACTAAGGCAGAATATCAGCAAATAGCCCGAGCCTGCAAAGGTGAAGTAAAGAAAGCTAAGGCTCAAAATGAACTAAGGCTTGTGACAAAAGTAAAAAATAACAAAAAATGCTTCTTTCAGCATGTAAAAAACAAGAAAAAGGTTAAGTGAATGTTTGGTCCATTAGTGGGAGAAAGTGGCAAGAAGGTGACAAGCAACAGGGAGAAAGCAGAACTATTTAACTCATTTTTTTTCCATCCATCTTTACACAAAGGGAAAAAACAGTCCAACCTACCAAAACCAGTGCCATAAAAAGCAGAATAGAAACACAAGTTAAGATAAGCAAGAAAATGGTAAGTGAGCACCTGTCCAGCCTAGACGAGTTCAAATCACCAGGACGAGATGGATTACACCCCAAGGTTCTGAAGGAACTGGCAGATGTGATCTCAGAACCACTGAACTATATCTTTCAAAGATCCTGGAGCACTGGGGAACTACCAGAAGACTGGAAAAGAACTGATGTAGTTCCCATCTTCAAAACAGGAAAAAAAATAGATCCAGGAAACTACAGACCTATCAGCCTGACCTCAATACCTGGAAAGATTCAGGAAAAGATAATCAAGCAATGAATCATTGAACACATAGAGGCAAACAAAGTCATTACCAAAAGCCAACATGGGTTTGTCAAAACTGTGCCTTGGTGGAGCAGTGGGCTAATGCCTCCTTAAGTAACACCAGCTGCCTGCCATTAGTGCAGGTTCGCATCCCACCAGGCTCAAGGTTGACTCAGCCTTCCATCCTTCCAAGGTAGGTAAAATGAGGACCCAGATTGTTGGGGGCAATAAGCTGACTTTGTAATAATGCCGCTTGCAGGGGGCCGAAAGCCCTAATAAGCAGGCATATACATAGAATGAAGGCTATTGCTAAGCACATTGATTTGTGTTTAGATTGTAAGCCGCTCTGAGTCTTCAGAGAAGGGCGGGATATAAATGGGATTTAAAAAAATCATGCCAAACAAATCTTATTGCATTCTTTGGCCAATTGACAAAAATAGTGGACCAGAGGAATGCTGTGGATATAATTTACTTGGACTTCAGTAAGGCATTTGATAAAGTAGACCACAACCTACTACTTGATAAGATAGAAAAATGTGGGTTAGACAGCATCACCACCAGATGGATTCGTAGCTGGCTGACCAGCCGTACTCATTGAGTGTAGTCCTCAATGGAACTGCATCTACAGGGAGGGACATGTATAGTGGGGTGCCACAGGGCTCTGTTCTGGGCCCAGTGCTCTTCAACATCTTCATCAATGATTTGGATGAGGGGATAGATGGTGAACTCATCAAATTTGTAGACAACACTAAGCTGGCAAGATACAGAAGGATCTTGACAAACTTGAACATTGGGAGCCATCTAATAAAATGAAATTCAGTGGTGAAAAAAGTAAGGTTCTACATTTAGGCAAGAAAAACCAAATACACAGGTATAGTATAGGTCAGACATGTCAAACTCGCGATGTCACGTGATGTTGCGCAACGTATCGGAGCTTTTTCTCCGTTGCCGGCAATGGGGTGGGTGCGGTTTTGGGATGACGTGTCCAGCCCATGGGCCAGCAGTTTGACACCCCTGGTATAGGTGGTACCTTGCTCAATAGTAGTAACTGTGAGAGGGATCTCAGAGTCCTAGTGGACAATCACTTAAATATGAGCCAGCAATATACTGTATAAGGAACGGTTGCTGGAATTGAGTATGTCTAGTTTAATGAAGAGAAGGACTAGGGGGGTGACATGATAGCAGTGTTCCAATATCTCAGGGGCTGCCCCAAAGAAGAGGGAGTCAAGAAATTCTCTAAAGCACCTGAAGGCAGGACAAGAAGCAATGGATGGAAACTAATAAAAGAGAGAAGCAACCTAGAACTAAGGAGAAACTTCCTGACAGTTTAGAACAATTAATCAGTGGAACAACCTGCCTCCAGAAGCTGTGAATGCTCCAACACTGGAAGTTTTTAAGAAGAGACCGGACAGCCATTTGTCTGAAATGGTATAGGGTTTCCTGCCTGAGCAGGGGGTTGGACTAGATGACCTCCAAGGTCCCTTCTAACATCATCATCATTAATAATAACAACAACAACAACAATAGTAGCAGTAGTAGTAAATAATAATAATAATAGTAATAATAATAATAATAATAATAATAATAATAATAATAATAATAATAATAATAATAATAATAATAATAATAATATGGATGAAACGTGTAACAGTGATACCCATTGTCACCGGGGCACTGGGAACTATGTTTTTTTTAATCCCATTTATATCCCGCCCTTCTCCGAAGACTCAGGGCGGCTTACAATCTAGGAAGCACAAATCAATGTGCTTAGCAGTAGCCTTCATTCTATGTATATGCCTGCTTATTAGGGCTTTCGGCCCCCTGCAAGCGGCATTATTACAAAGTCAGCTTATTGACCCCAACAATCTGGGTTCTCATGTCCAAAAACTTTGCAAAATACATCAAGAAATTGCAGCTTCCTGCAATAACTCCAGCAAAGCGACAAAAAACTGCGCTACTCGGAACATCTTACATTTTAAGGAGATACCTGGTTGATACCTAGGATGCTGGCAGCAACCCGTATCAACCATCAGCGCCAGTTAATTTGAGTGTTCAGTTGACTGAGTTTCATGTTTTATTAATAAAAGTTTTATAATAATAATAATGTGTATTTCTCCTTCCTTGTGTGTTCAAAGTTGGCTATTTCCAAGATTTG
Organism: Vipera berus; assembly: GCF_964194415.1. Lineage (NCBI taxonomy): Eukaryota > Metazoa > Chordata > Lepidosauria > Squamata > Viperidae > Vipera > Vipera berus. Next base: position 97,295,019 of record NC_138207.1, on the reverse strand, counting down.
CATCTATTTCCTGACCATAAGATGACAGAGGTTTAGAGAATAAACCAGTAACCGCACAACTCACAAATACAATGTTCGTGAGATGGACAGTGAAAATGGTCCAGAAAAAAGCCAGTCCAGGAACAAGCAATGCTGAATAAGGCACCTCTGACTTTGCATATAAGCCTTATGCTAAAACTGCTTCGGGGAAATTTAGAGGATACATATTTACCCTGTTCTTTTATTGTGATAGCTGTAAATTTGTGGTTTTTATTTAAAAACGGTTTTATGTACCTTTTAAAGCATTATAGTTAGCCACCCAAGCCATAGAGAGGGTGAGGGGAACGTAAATCCTTGAAATAAAACCTGCCAGTTGCTGCCAGTTAAATATCTCATCTTTCCTCAAAGAATCCTGGGACTCGTGGAGAGTCTGATGAAAATGTCATTAAAAGATTATTTTTAAGGCACCCAGGAAGTGGATTGTGTAGACAAATAACTACCTAGCAAGTTTCAGAATAACTTGAAATATAATCATCCTTTTTTCAGCTGGATTATGAGTTTTAGAGGAAAGCTGCCAAATTAAAAATACAATGGTCCGTTTGTGTGTGTGTGTGTGTGTGTGTGTGTGTGTGTGTGTATGCATATGTGTGAAAATCCAACAGCAGCTGCTTATAGGGTCAAAAATTCTGAGATTGCTAAATTGAGACTTGCATTACAATAATGGAAAAAATTTGTCCATGATGCCAGCAAGTCACTTAAATTACTAAAGAGACAAGGTTTAGTTGGATCTGATCCATTGGCTTTAGTATATGGAAGTGTTCTTACTAAAAAGACAAATAAAAATAGTGTGTGACTTAATCACAGCTGATAATTTTCCTCTTCCCCTTTGCCCTTTACACTCTATAGTAAGTCTACTTTATGTACAGAAGCGTTACTACTTATGAGAGAGTCCAGAATGAAAGTTGGCAGTATTAAAAACATTCCATGAATTAAATATGCTCTCAGGGATAATATTAGCTTTTTATAAACTTATATTTGCTCTTGAGACATGGAATGATATTGCCCACATCCATGCTGAAAGAGAGAATGGGGTCAGAAAAACCTATTGTTTGCAATTTTCACAAAAATCTCAAATCTTTGTACGAGATGATGTACTTGAAATGTACATCATTTATTAAAATTTGACAAATTATTTTAACCAGGTATTTTGGTTGAAGCTTAGGAGTGTACTTGAGGATTGGGCAACACTTAGCTTCTGTTGATTAAAAAAAATAGTCTGTAGTGATTGATTTAATCTTTGTGATCTGGCGTGTACAGTTTAAAGTGTGTAACACTCTGGTACAACGACAACACACAATCCTTGTTTTCGAATTTGGTAGAGGGTTTCAAAGAAACGGGATTAAAGCTATTTGGTCATTAGCCAAAAGTATTATAAACTACCATCTCGAGACTACAAGTGCCCGCAACTATTTCTGCAGCTGGGAATTTGCGATTTCACCTAAATAAACTGTGATTCTGTCACGGTGAAACTAATTCTACGTTGTCCATTTTGGACGAAAGCTGGAGAAAACCGGACCGTGCACGGAGCAGTATCTGTGCATCATCCGTTCTGGGACGCTTCTGCTCATGAATATTTTATCCCTGATTTCCAGCTGAACAAAAGCTGTGCTGGGATAAGGTTGTTTTTTTTCCCCCACCGAAAGGGGGAAATGAAAATGGGGCCCGAGGATGGGCCCAAATCATCCCCTTCGCCCTCTCTTAACCAACCAGCAGGTGGGGGAAGGCATTGGGGAAAGGGCTTGTCAATAGAAAAGTAGGTTTTAGGTGTCTGGGAGAGGGGAAAAAAAGAGAGGATAAAGAGCTAAATTGTGTGTGGGGGGAAAATTTGTCAGCCAATGCAGGCAACCCCACACCGGGCAGAATCTCTTCTAAAGCCAGCCAGAAACCTGAGCGAGCTTTGTGAGAAGAAACACAACAAAATAAGCAGGAGACAGAGAAAGAAGAGAGAGAGGAGAGAGAGGCACCAGCAGAGCAGTTATCATGCAGACAGGGCGAAACAAGCAGAGAGAGAGAGAGAGAGAGAGAGAGAGAGAGAGAGAGAGAGAGAGAGAGAGAGAGAGAGAGAGAGAGAGAGAGAGAGAGAGAGAGAGAGAGAGAGAGAGAGAGAGAGAGAAACTGAGGTTTGAGGGACCAAGGTCTGTTAGGAGGAGGAAGTGGGTTAGTATGGCAAGGAAAGACGGCTGCCAGTTCCTCTACCTGGGAGACGCTGGGCAGATGGGCTGCACGCCTTGAGCTCTGCTTCCTTCTGAGCGTCCCCTGTACATTGACTTGACCTCTGCTATCCCGGTGACGCTGCCTATTCAGGCCAAGGCAGGGGAAGGGCTGGCGGTTCTTTAAGGTGGATCCCTTAAAGCCACAGCTGCCCCCCAGCCACCACCCAGCAGGAGAATAATTGTTTCCCCCCCCCCCCCAGTCAAGAGTAATGAGAAGGAGGAACTGCTGGGAGGCTGAGGTTTTCCGCCAGCAAGGCTGGGGGTGGTGTGGTGGAAGGGTCCATGAAGGATGCCCAAAGGATGCTTCATCATTCGAGGTTTTTTAAGAAGAGGCTGGTCTGAAATGAGATACGGACTTCTGCTTGAGCAGCATCCCCGGTCATGTTTTCCCACGTTTCCTTGATTTTACTGAACCCAAGAGAGTTATCAGAGGAAGCTTTTTTTATAAATTGGATCCCTGATCTCACCTCCGTCGAAAGATACGTTTAGCCTTTTTTTTTAAAAAAAAAAATCCTCTGAATTAAGTGTATGTATTCGAAGCCCAAATTTTTTTCAGCTGTTTTACAGGTCCACGATAAGAGATCCCTTCTTGTTGTTCACGTATCCAGCCTAAATTTGAAGTGCCTTTCTACATTCTGGACAATTTTTCTGACGCCGCGTACCAGCGGTGTTTCGTTTTATTAAAAAAAAAAGTCTTTCAGATTAGAACACAGTGTACATCTCAAACATTTCCGCCAGCTGTTTTCCCATTGCAATTCTTCCTTTCTTCCAATATGAGTCTTGTGTAGTTTCCTCCTGGTGCTCCTTCTGACATTTTCTTGTTCATTTGCACAGTTACTGCTGGACTCATTAGCCCCACAGAGACTTTTTATGTCTTATTTCTTTTTTTACTCTAATAGAACAATTAGAACAGTGAGAACAGTTAACCAGTGGAACCACCTGCCTCCAGAGGTGGTGAATGCTCCAACACTGGAAGTTTTTAAGAAGAGACTGGACAGCCACTTGTCTGAAATGGGATAGGGTTTCCTGCCTGAGCAGGGGGCTGGACTAGATGACCTCCAAGATCCCTTCCAACTTTATTATTATTATTACTATAATTCCACTAAGGGAAGGTAGACTTATTCCCCATCTTACCAACCGCTGCTCTATTTGGGAAATCAGCGGTATCTTGCTTGAGGTTTGCAAATATTTAGGAATCTGCTTTCAGTCTTTCATCCATTGATAACGCCAAGACAAAAAAACAGCCATCTGTGTCCATAAGCCCTCCCGCGCTGGTTGGAGTATAATAAATAATTTGGAGCTAATACTGTATTTCTCTGCAGTACTCAAAACTATTGATTCCATGTGTTTTTGTTGGAAACTGATGAAGGAGAGTAGCAACCTGGAATTAAGGAGAAACTTCCTGACAGTGAGGACAATTAACAAGTGGAACAGAAGTTGCCTCCAGAAATCGTGGGCGCTCCATCAGTGGAGATTTTTTAAGAAGAAGCTAGACACTCACTTGTCTAAAATGGTATAGGGTCTCCTGCCTGAGCAGGGGGTTGGACTAGATGACCTCCAAGGTCCCTTCCAGCTTTATTATTATTATTATTATTATTATTATTATTATTATTATTATTATTATTATTATTATTATTATTATTATTATTATTATAATACAAATTGGCAAGCTCCTCTTTCACAATGTGTATACAGTCTATTATAATATTTGACATGAGCACCGGGCATTATTCTCTGCTTATGTGATTATTCTGCTCTCGTCAAGATTAGGGGAAGTGTTAAAACCATGATGGGGAAAACGCGGGGTTCAACATACAGGTAGTATGTTGGACTAGAACACCTCCAATGTCCCTTCCAGCTCTATTCTGTCAAGACAAGCTGTAAAACATTCAATTCAAGGAGGTGTGAGGGGTACCCCTGCGTTGTTGTTGTTTTTTTTTTTCATTCCAGGCCTACGAATGCTCTTCACATCAAATGCAAAGGAACCACTTGGGAAAAGAATTCCCTAATATTATCCGTGCTGAATTTTAATTTGAGTCCGTTGGTCTGTGGAATCACCCCACAGAAGGCAAAGGGGGGGGGATTTAGAGCTATTTGTTTTACACACGTTTGGAAGCAGAAAGTGATTCACCAGTTAATGGCCACATTTCAGTCCTCTCGCAAGCAGACATGGTCTAACAGCTGCCCTTCTTTTTATAGCATCAGGATCTTAGCCAGTGCACACTGAACATTCATGCCGGAAACAGAGGCATTTCCAGTGTGTGTGTATGTGTGTGGGGGGGTGCATATCCTTGATACTCCTAGCAAGAAACATGGTAAGAAAATTTAATGGGCCAAAATGTTAGCCACAGGAACAAAATGTCTAAACAGGAAGTAGCTACTCCATAACCAGTTATGCAACTAAGAAGCTACTCTTCTCCCTTGCTGCAAAAGATAGATGAGATTAACCAGCTTCCTTCACAGAACTATGCATTTTCACTTTGCCATGTGCCTAGTCTGATCTCCAGAGGACAGTATGAGATCTTGGTGAGAGCAAACGGAATCCTTAGATATTTCATTCAGCTGTTTTAATTTTGTCACAAGAACCCAACCAGATAGTTAAGCAATGAGTCGCCTCCATACTTTGTTGACTTTGCAAGTTAGTTTTCGCTCTCAAAAGTATTTTGTTGTTGTTAGTTGCGAAGTCGTGTCCGACCCATCACGACCCCATAGACAATGTTCCTCCAGGCCTTCCTGTCCTCTACTATCTTCTGGAGTCCATTTAGGTTCACGCCTACTGCTTCAGTGACTCCATCCAGCCACCTCATTCTCTGTCATCCCCTTCTTCTCTTGCCCTCAACCTTTCCCGGCATTAGGCTCTTCTCCAGTGAGTCCTTCCTTCTCATTAGGTGGCCAAAGTATTTGAGTTTCCACTTCAGGATCTGGCCTTCTAAAGAGCAGTCAGGGTTGATCTCCTCTAGGACTGACCGGTTTGATCGCCTTGCAGTCCAAGGGACTCACAGGTGTCTTCTCCAGCACCATAGTTCAAAGGCCTCAATTCTTTGGCGCTAAGCCTTTTTTATGGTCCAACTTTCACAGCCATACATTGCAACTGGGAAAAACATGGCCTAGACTATACGCACTTTTGTTGGCAGGGTGATGTCTCTGTGTTTTAGTGTGCTGTCTAGATTTGCCATGGCTTTCCTCCCCAGGAGCAAGCGTCTTTTAATTTCTTGGCTGCAGTCCCCATCTGTGGTGATCTTGGAGCCCAGGAAAATAAAATCTGTCACTACCTCCATTTCTTTCCCATCTATTTGCCAAGTATTTATAATGTTGTTTCTTGTTGTTAGTTGAGAAGTCGTGTCTGACCCATTGCAACCCCACAGACAATGTTCCTCCAGGCCTTCCTGTCCTCTACCATCTTCTGGAGTCCATTTAAGCTCACACCTACTGCTTCAGTGACTCCATCCAGCCACCTCATTCTCTCTCGTCCCCTTCTTCTCTTGCCCTCAATCTTTCCCAGCATTCGGCTCTTCTCCAGTGAGTCCTTCCTTCTCATTAGGTGGCCAAAATATTTGAGTTTTAGCTTCAGGATCTGGCCTTCTAAAGAGCAGTCAGGGTTGATCTCCTCTAGGACTGACCGGTTTGATCGCCTTGCAGTCCAAGGGACTCACAGGAGTCTTCTCCAGCACCATAGATCAAAGGCCTAAATTCTTTGGTGCTTAGCCTTTCTTACGGTCCAAGAATTGTAAACTGCCCAGAGTTATGAATTTGAGATGGGTGTCTGTACAAAATGAATGAATGAATGAATGAATGAATATTAGAGAGCAGTTATATTAGAAATAAAACAACAAAGAAGTTCGGCCACCTGTATTCCAAAAAGGACTTCTCCGGGTAGAATATTGCTGCTGTCTAAGATTCCTATCCTGATAAATGGAATACAACAGATACGTATTGCATTATGCCTTGGAACAGATCAAATATAGACCTGTTTCCCTCCCCCCACATTTTCTTTCTTTATTTGAGGAACAGAGAGCTACAATTTCTGTGGGTCATAAGGCTGTCAGTTTAATGTACTGATTAAGGTGCTGGCCTAGAAACCAGGCAATCATGAGTTCTAGTTATACACAAGGCATGAAGTCAAATGGATGACCATGCAACAGTCCTTCTCTCTCTCAAGCCAGCCCAACCCACCTCACAAGATGGTTGTTGTTATTGTGGGGAAAATAAGAAACAGGATTATAATGTATGTTGCAAATACACTACTAGTAACTGGCTGTTTCAAGCAACCTCTTTAAGGTGCCCATATCATGTAGTTTGGAAACAGAGAGATGCCAGTAAGAAATTATGTTTTCCGTAAGACAATCTTCTTCTTCTTCTTTTCCTTCTTTTCCTTCTTCTCCCTTTTCTCCTCCTCCTCCTCCTCCTCCTCCTCCTCCTTCTTCGTTCCTTCTTCCTCCTCCTCCTCATCCTGGTAAATGTAGCATTCTGTCTATAAATCATTAAACACGAAGGAGGCAAAGAGGACTAATTTCTAAAACTGCTCTAGGAATTTGGAACAGGTTTGCCCATGTGCTGTATGCGGCAAAATACAGGAAGGAGTTTTGTGTCTGCATCTGGCATGCTGCACATTAAGATCAATCATGAGGTGATGCCTGTCAGTTTTCCCAATGAATTCCATCCCAGCTGAGATGAGAACTAATGATGGGAGCAGACTGATACGCCTCAGAAAACTCTCATTAATCCAAAAGCTAGGAAAGAGTAGAACTCTCTCCAAAACTACAGGGGACCCAGCAAACTCTTGACTACAGCCAGATCTACCAAGTCAAGCGCCACCTACTGAACAAACTCCATTATGGCACTATCCACATGAGTCTTTCCTTCAATGCCATCTCACTGAACCAAGGGTAGGCAACCTTGGCTCTTTTATGACTTGTGGACTTCAACTCCCAGAATTCCTAAGCCAACATGACTCGTGGATTTCAACTCCCAGAATTCCTGAGCCAACATGGGGAAAACATTGGCCCCTTCATAACTCGTGGACTTCAACTCCCAGAATTCCTGAGCCAGCATGGCTCAGCTTGGAAACCTCTCCCTTTCCCCTCAGCATGGCTGGCTCAGGAATTCTGGGAGTTGAAGTCCACGAGTCATAAAAGAGCCAAGGTTGCCTACCCCTGCACTAAACCAAGAGAACAAGAGATCACCGATTACCATATGTGCTACTTTAAATGAAGGGATGAACATTATGAAAATTATAGAACATAGTATCTCACCATAAGGTCTCTACTGAATCTGCAGTTTAGGGTCATGTTCAATTCTACTGACGGGGGAAACCTCTTCATTTTTCTTTTTTCTTTTATAATTCATACTTTTAAAATGAGAGCTAAATTGAGTCACCCTTTCAACAAGGACACCGATTGGACCTTGTCCTAGGCAGGTAACACAAAAATTGACATTCTGACACTCCCCAAAGCTACATTCTGGAGGATCCACTTCCTGCTGCTTAAGACTGTTAAGCCAAAAACTGTTAAGCCAGACCAACCTACCCTTTCCAGATGACTGTACCAGATGGAGAGTTTTCATTCAGTGTAGCGGGATGATGAAGGCCCTTTGGAGGTAGCTAGGCTAATCCTGAGCTCCTTGCCTTTCCAACAGTCATAGGCTTGACAGTTGTGCCCCGCGGGTGGTAGACAAAACCCAGCAGCAGAGACTGTCCTCATAAATAACACACATGAATCAACTTTCCGGAAAAATTATCTGATAACTGTCTAACATTTGCCTGTTGAGAAGGAAGGTGACGTAGAATGTGTTAAGTGACGCGGTGGCTCAGTGGGTTAGGACGCTGAGCTTGTCGATCAGAAGGTCGGCAGTTTGGCGGGTCGAATCCCGAGTGCCCCGTAGCAGAGTGAGCGCCTGTTACTCGTCCCAGCTTCTGCCAACCTAGCAGTTCGAAAGCACGTAAAAATGCAAGTAGAAAAATAGGGACCACTCCAGTGGGAAGGTAACAGCGTTCCGTGCGCCTTTGGCGTCTAGTCATGCCGGCCACATGACTACAGAGACGTCCTCGGACAAGCGCTGGCTCTTCGGCTTTGAAACGGAGATGAGCACCGGCCCCTAGAGTTGGAAACGACTAACACGCATGTACGGGGGAACCTTTACCTTTACCTTTACCTATTAAAATAAGAACTACTCATGGATATGAGCCATCAGAGGGTAGAACTGTTCTTCTATCTGCTCATTTCTTCAGTTTGTTTTGGATCTACCTCAGCAGTCAAAACCATGTTTCTTTTGACAGAAGGAAGCGAGCTCTTCTACACACACATACCTTCTTCCTGTCACAAACTCTTTTGTTTGGCAACATATTTTTATAGGATGTATCTATCTGTCATCTCTTTCTCTTTCTCTCTCTCTCTCTCTCATCTCAGGAAAGGTTGTTTGTCCCCAAGGATTTTAGTTTCTTTCTCCGCATGAAAAGAAACAGGAACTTGTAAATTTTTTTGACCCCCTATTTGAATGACAGCCTCTTGGTTCCTGCAGAAATCCTTTTGAAAGGTTTGAATAGGGCAGAGAGTTAGGTTGTCTCTTTGGGTGGTGGATAGCAAGAAGCAGCAGTAAGTGAAGTACTGACCTTGGGCTGTGTCATGCACCTTATCAGTGGACATAAGTTCACCTCTTTTCTCAGGTAACTTTACTGGTAGCTTTATGGTTGATTACCCAGTAAAGGTAAAGTTTCCCCCACACATGCGTGCTAGTCGTTTCTGACTCTAGGGGCCGGTGCTCATCTCCGTTTCAAAGCCGAAGAGCCAGCGCTTGTCCGAGGACGTCTCCGTGGTCCTGTGGCTGGCATGACTAGACGCCAAAGGCGCACGGAACGCTGTTACCTTCCCACCGGAGTGGTCCCTATTTTTCTACTTGCATTTTTACGTGCTTTCGAACTGCTAGGTTGGCAGAAGCTGGGACGAGTAACAGGCGCTCACTCTGCTACGGGGCACTCGGGATTTGACCCGCCAAACTGCCGACCTTCTGATCGACAAGCTCAGCATCCTAACCCACTGAGCCACCGTTTCCCTTTTGATTACCCAGTAGGCCATATCAAAATAAAGAATATGAAACACCAAACATTATTAAGAAGGAAACAGGTTAAATAAAAAGAGTAAAATAAAGAACGCAAGGCAGTTTTCTGTATCACCCCTATAATATATCCCAGTTAGACCCACATATGCAGATCACAACTGAACTGTTTTACTGAAATGAAGGGCTGTGTTATGCGGATTTTGAATTCCGCCCACATGTGAAATATGTTGTTTTAATGTAAGGATCCCAATCATCTAATGTATGGTCCGAGATATTGACCTCTCTCTTTCTTATACAATGGGCATTCAAATAATGTATGGGTAATATCATCTAACTCTGGCACTCCAGAATTACAGATCCATCCATTGTAAGGGACGTCTTCCTCAAGAGTTGTTGAAAATGCCACATCCTCAGTCCAGGTTAAAGTAAAAACAATTGTTGCCACAGGCATTGGACTCTCTACACGGAATTGGTGTATGTGAAAGATAACAAATAGGAAACTTTTGGTTATCTTTCATCTCAGACAAATATATTGGCCTGAGGTTGGAGCTGATGCATGTAAATGGAAGACTCTGATCAATGATTCATTGATCAGACTGCAGATGCTTGTAATCTGATCTTGAAAATAAGATTATAGAACTCCATAAAAGGATGATGATCTTTGAGCTTCATAACTCATACTTGAAACTCTGCCACTCCTTCACAGTTACTTCAATCCACATATGTGCACAATCACTTTGATGAATTGCCATCAAATCAAATTGTTGCATCAACAATTTCCCTACAGGACTATTATTAAGAGCAGCATAATTAAGGTAATCTAGGAATAACAATCTATGCATATGTATAAGTGAACAGCTGGATCAGGATCCTCACGTGAGCCAAGCTAAAATGTTTTGGTGGCTTTGAATGCAAAGAGAACCAATTGTCTGAATCCATTATCATCTGCCCAAAGAACAGTACCACACTGAACACAATGCAACCATGTTTGATGGCTCACCATGTTCCCCCATTCCATCCTTTGTCCTTTTTGGTTCATGGCTTCATTGAATATCCATACCACAAACCTTGGTCAAGAGGAGTTGAAAGACTCCATAATATGACGGGTTGTCTTCCACAATATAAACACCCAAGGGTAAGTCAGAGGTAGAACATAAACAGAATAATTACATGACTGTCAAAGGAACATGTTCCTCCACTGATCTTGAGTTTATTAAAAGGAATAGTTACTTTAATCAGATATTTATAAAACAAAGGCAGCATGGTGTATTGGTTAAGGTGCTGGACTAGGAGCCAAAATTCTGGGTTCTGGGTTCTGATCTTCTCTCAGCCACAAAACCTCCCTGCATGAATTGGGCCAGTCCTTCTCTCTCTCTCTCTCTCCCTCCCTCCCTCCCTTCCTCCCTCCCTCCCTCTCTCTCTCAGCCCTAGGCTGGAAAGTTGAAAGAAGACCTATCGACCAATTAATACGGTAGGTAATGGTCCACAATCTTCAGTGAAGATATCTCCATCCTACCATGGATGGGTTGGACTTGATAATCATTGTTGTCCTATATAAAAACAACCAGTCTATTCAGAAAAAAAAATGCTATGTACATCCTGAAAAGGCACATCACTTCCAGACCCATTCCTCTCTCTATACCAGGTCTTTTCAACCAGTGGTACGGGTACCACCTGTGGTACATTGGCACCTGGCAGGTGGTACGTGACCATCCTAGAAAAGTGGTAGCAGGGGACAGGAATGAGCTGAACTGGTGGCAGCACCGCAAAAGGCTGAGCGAGAGACGGCTGGAGCTGCAGGGCTGTCAGGGCTCAGCAGAAGCGCCAGGATCAGTGCTTCTTCGGGGCAGTCAGGCCTCAGCGGAAGTGCCAGGATCAGCGCCAGGCTCCAGCTAGAGCTCGGCGCTGATCCTGGTGCTTCTTCTGAGCCCAGAAGAAGCGCCGATCAGCTGGAATGTTGCAGCATTTCCAGGGTCTTGTGGTTTACATTCAGATGCTTGGCAACTGATTCATATTTATGACCGTCACAGTGTCCCAGGGTCATGTGAAGTGACCAAAACCTGCTGCAATCACCCAAGAGAGGGGGGGGAATAAAAACCAAACACCCCCCACCCCAACCTCACCCCTGCTGCCAATCCTCAACAGAAATGCTCACAATGAAAACCTCGGACAGGAGGAAGAGCGCCGCCGGGCAGGCAGGCAGGTGTCTTGCTCGGCTGTGGCTTGGGGGGCACTTTTTCAGTGCCATTGTAACTTCGAACAGTCACTAAGCGAACTGTTGTAAGTCGAGGACTACCTGTACTTCATCACTTTTTTTTCTTTCTTTTTTTTTTTTGGTCATCAAGTTTTTGACCCCTTGCTAGGCGACTGGTGGTCCTCGGATGTTGCCATATCCTAAAAGTGGTACAATGGGTGAAAAGGTTGAAAAGCCCTGCTCTATACATATACACAGACACAGTGTGAAAGAGGACGCAGCTGTTGTTGCATGCAAATGTTACCAAAACTGAGGCTGATCTGTAAGTATGGTTATTCTTATTTTATAGGACATGAAAATTGCCTGGGGAAGAGCGGATTCTGCTCTTTCCACCAGCAACTCAGAAAAGCGGAATGGAAACCGATCACCAAGAAAAACAGAGAGCCACGGAAGTTAACAGAGAAAGCAAGCTGCTAATTATGATCAAATAAGAGGTAAACTTCTCATGCTTCTGGTTTTTTTTTTGCTAAAATATACAGAACAGCCCAACCTACACAGGACTTTTACACCAAGAGCAACATTCTGAGCAGTGAGTCAGAATAACATATGGTAACGTCTGATGTTTGATCTGTTGGATGTTCTGACCTCCAAGCATTGATTGGTATTTCATTTATGTGTCTGAACTGGGAGACGTTACTCTAGGAGATTGTTTCAAGGTCATTTCATTCCTCAAAATATCACAGGAAAATTTCACTCCGAGGAAAGAAAAGAGTAACCCTATTCCCTCCTGCAGAAATGTCATCTCTATCCAATGAAGCTTGTTAAAAAGGAATGGAATCAAATATGTTTGTCCTGCTCCTTCATAGCGGGAGAATAACGGCTCTCTAAAGGACAGGATGGCGGGTCGAATCCCGAGTGCCGCGTAACAGAGTGAGTGCCTGTTACTCGTCCCAGCTTCTGCCAACCTAGCAGTTCGAAAGCACGTAAAAATGCAAGTAGAAAAATAGGGACCACTATGGTGGGAAGGTAACAGCGTTCCGTGCGCCTTTGGCGTCCAGTCATGCCGGCCACATGACCACGGAGACGTCCTCGGACAAGCGCTGGCTCTTCGGCTTTGAAACGGAGATGAGCACCGGCCCCTAGAGTCGGAAACGACTAGCACGAACATGCGGGGGAACCTTTACCTTTTTAAAGGACAGGATAGACACACAGGTTGCGTTGCGCATACTCCAAACCTTGGCACTTCCAGATGAAGGATTAGATCTCACAAAACATGCTGACTTTCTCCCAGCGATACAGCTGATTCTACAGTGGCTCCTAGCTTATGGCTTCTTATCAGTCACAAATGTTTCTGC
>NC_138207.1:97139665-97277165 GCF_964194415.1 Vipera berus | reverse complement strand
GAAGAGAAGAGAAGAGAAGAGAAGAGAAGAGAAGAGAATGTGGAATGGAATGGAATGGAATGGAATGAAATAGAATAGAATAGAATAGAACAGAACAGAACAGAACAGAACAGAACAGAACAGAATAGAATAGAATAGAATAGAATAGAATAGAATAGAATGTGGAATGGAATGAAATGGAATGGAATGGAACGGAACGGAACGGAACGGAACAGAACAGAACAGAACAGAACAGAACAGAATAGAATAGAATAGAATAGAATAGAATGTGGAATGGAATGAAATGGAATGGAATGGAATGGAATAGAATAGAATAGAATAGAACAGAACAGAACAGAACAGAACAGAATAGAATGTGGAATGGAATGGAATGGAATGGAATGGAATGGAATGGAATGGAATAGAATAGAATAGAATAGAATAGAATAGAATAGAATAGAATAGAATAGAATAGAATAGAATAGAATAGAATGTGGAATGGAATGAAATGAAATGGAATGGAATGGAACGGAACGGAACAGAACAGAACAGAACAGAATAGAATAGAATAGAATAGAATGTGGAATGGAATGGAATGGAATAGAATAGAATAGAATAGAATAGAACAGAACAGAACAGAACAGAACAGAACAGAACAGAATAGAATAGAATAGAATAGAATAGAATAGAATAGAATAGAATAGAATAGAATAGAATAGAATAGAATGTGGAATGGAATGAAATGGAATGGAATGGAATGGAATAGAATAGAATAGAACAGAATAGAACAGAACAGAACAGAACAGAACAGAACAGAACAGAACAGAACAGAACAGAACAGAATAGAATGTGGAATGGAATGGAATGGAATGGAATGGAATGGAATAGAATAGAATAGAATAGAATAGAATAGAATAGAATAGAATAGAATAGAATAGAATAGAATAGAATAGAATAGAATAGAATAGAATAGAATAGAATAGAACAGAACATTTAATCTCTGAAATCTCCCTCTCCCTTTCCCCCCTCCTCTCTTGCTATATACAGAAAAAGACTCAGGCTATTTTTCTGCACGTCTTGGCTTTGTGAATGAAAAGTATTGTTACATAGTTATCACCAGAACACCCATTTCCAGTCGATAACATCCCACTTCAAACTCGGCAAGATCCATCAGAAATTCAGACCCTGATTCTTGAGCACTTCCTTAACTGTTTCCCCGGAAAGAAACGTAGCTTCAAAGTGTTCCTAAGAACTTATGATGCATAAAAGTTTAATAAAATGCAATAAAAGCAAAGTACAGCCTGGAGAGCGAGATTATGTTGACTTAGCGAAACGCCTGCATAAAACACAAAATACTTTACAAAACCCTTTGAAACAAGGATAATTCTTTCCAGCACAGTGGAAAATTTGTCCTTAGGAACATCTGTAATGGCTATTGAAGTCTCAACCAAAGGAGGAATAAATAAAGTCACCTTCAAAGTATGACCTAGAAAGACACATCTGTGTGGCTTGCTTGACAATACTGAAAGTGACTTTGACTTCTGGGATTCTTTTTTTTAAAAAAAACTTTCTAATCTAGTCCAAGATCTGGGATTTCTGTTAAATGTTTAGGTAAGCACCATCTTGTCAAGCTTTTGGGAGTTAGGTAAGGTTACTTAGGTGCTAGTAAAGTAAAGGTAAAGGTTCCCCCGCACATGCGTGCTAGTCGTTTCCAACTCTAGGGGCTGGTGCTCATCTCCGTTTCAAAGCCGAAGAGCCAGCGCTTGTCCGAGGATGTCTCCATGGTCCTGTGGCCGGCATGACTAGATGCCAAAGGCGCACGGAACGCTGTTACCTTCCCACCGTAGTGGTCCCTATTTTTCTACTTGCATTTTTACGTGCTTTCGAACTGCTAGGTTGGCAGAAGCTGGGACGAGTAACAGGCGCTCACTCTGTTACGCGGCACTCAGGATTCGACCCGCCAAACTGCCGACCCTCTGATCGACAAGCTCAGCGTCCTAACCCACTGAGCCACCGCGTCCCTACTTAGGTGCTAGCATCTAGCTAAGACACCACGGTAGAAGGAATGCACAGCCATTAAAAGAGGGCACTACAGTAGATGGCCTAGATCTCCTACAATAACAGAATAGAAAATGGAATGATAGACCTGGAAGGGTCATTGGAGGCCTTCAAGCCCAACCCTATATGGAGACCCTATACCATTTCAGACAAATGGTTGTCCAATCTCATTTTAAAAGCCTCCAGTGATGCACCCACAACTTCTGAAGGCAAGCTGTTCTACTGATTAATTATTCTCACTGTCTGGAAATTTCTCTTTAGTTCTAAGTTGCTTCTCTCCTTGATTAGTTTCCATCCATTGCTTCTTGTTCTGCCTTGAGGAGCTTTGGAGGATATCTTGACCTCCTCTTCTCTGTGGCAGCCCCTGAGATATTTGGAACCCTGCTATCATGTCACCCTTAGTCCTTAGACCTTCTTTTCACTAGACTAGACATTTCCTGCAAGTGTTCTTCATATCTTTTAGCCTCCAGTCCCCTAATCATCTTTCTCTTCTCGGCACTCTTTTTAGAGTCTCAACATCAATTTGTCTCATGCTAATTCCTGTGCCTAGAGACCAGTTTTGAATTCATGTCTATAATTTAAAAAGAAACAGAATGCATGTCGATTTAATAGGAATAGTTGTGACACGATGGGATATTACTAGATCTACCTTCCAGATCTGAGGTGGGTTCTTGAGCCTTCAGACAAACTTAAAATGCCTCTGGATGTTAGGCTCCATTAGAAGAGAGCTACATGCAACCCAGGGCCCATCCTTTGCACTAAGCTGTTAAAAGCACTGTTTCATCCCCAGTATTGATTTTAAATTTCATCCAATTATGTCTCACGCTGCCCTTCCCTTGCCTCCCACTTGCTTGATATCTGATTTGCAATTGCAACAACAAATGAATGGATGAAGTTGCAAAACACAGTACTTGAGCTCTGATGGGTAAGCCACGTGCCAAGTCTTTTCTTCCTCCAAGCATCCTACTTTGTAGACCAGAGACCAGGATGAATAAATGCGTTATGACATTCTCTGAAGGAAGAACTGCTATATTTTAGGCTTTAGCTAACTTCTGCTGATCTGAAAACGCTAAGCAGGGTTAGAGCTGGCTAGCACTTGGATGGGGGACAAGCCAAACATATCGTGGGTTTGGGAGAATTCGTCCATAGAAAAACCAACTGCAAACCACTTCTGTATTACGGTAGTCCTTGACGTACTACCATTCATTTAGGGATGGTTCCAACAGCACTGAAAAATATGACCACTCACCGTTTTCATGAACACCGTTTCAGCATCCCCATGATCACGTGATCAGAATTTCATTCACTGGGCGACAATGTATTTGTGACAGTTAGACTTACCCGGGATGAAGTGACCACCATTCGTAAGCTTCCCAACTGACTTCTTGCTCAGCATGAAGGTCAGTAGAATAGAGTAGAGTAACAAAAATGGAAGGGACCTTGGAGGTCTTCTAGTCCAATCCCCTGCTCAGGTAGGAAACCCTGTAGCATTTCAGACAAATGGTTGTCCAGTCTCTTTGTGAAAACTTCCAGTGTTGGAGCATTCACAACTTCTGGAGGCAGGTTGTTCCACTGGTTAATTGTTCTGTCAGGAAATTTCTCCTTAGTTCTAGGTTGCTTTTCTCCTTGGTTAGTTTCCATCCGTTGCTTCTTGTCCTGCCTTCAGGTGCTTTGGAGAATAGCTTGACTCCCTCTTCTTTGGGGCAACCCCTGAGATATTGGAACACTGCTATCATGTCACCCCCTAGCCCAGAGGTAGGCAACCCTGCCTCTTTTGTAACTCATGGACTTCAATTCCCAGAATTCCTGAGCCAGCCATGCTGAGGGGAAAGGGAGAGGTTTCCAAGCTGAGCCATGCTGGTTCAGGAATTCTGGGAGTTGAAGTCAGCAAGTCATGAAGGGGCCATAGTTTCCCCATGCTGGCTCAGGAATTCTGGGAGTTGAAGTCCACGAGTCATAAAAGAGGCAAGGTTGCCTACCCCTGCCCTAGCCCTTCTTTTCATTAAACTAGAGACATTCCCAATTCCAGCAACCGTTCTTTATATGTTTTAGCCTCCAATCGTTTAACCATCTTTGTTGCTTCAAAAAACAAACAAACGAACAAAATTTGCCAAATAAATAAATTGGTCCGCACCAGACTTTTCGACCACTTGGTGCCAGTATATCTTCACTACACCGATCAGAGCTTCCACCAGCCTCACTAACCAAAATCCAGATTCACCTTTTGCCGTCACAGAAAGCAAATGGATATGTTTTTTTTTCTGTTCAGGAACACTGGCATATTTCAAAAGACTCATGACAAGCGGGAGAAAAATGTGGACAAGTTCCTTTTTTTCTAGAGGAGGCATCCAAGAACGGTTTTTGAGATACAGATTCTTGCAGGAAGGAGATTTTTTTTTTTAAAAAAAAATTAAGACAGAAATCTTTTGCTGAATTCCCAGGCAGGTAGACAGGGAAGCAACTTAGCAGTGTCCTTATAGAATCGGCCAATCTCTAAAGAGACTTGCAGGTAGGAATCAGATGTCAGAAAAACATCTCGGAGTTCCTATGTTATTGAATTGAGGATTAGCGATACCAGTAGAACTGAGCACTGTGCCTTGTGTACAACAAACATAGAGGTCATGTGTCCTTCATTTCTGGTGATCTCATGGACTTTCCACGGTATTAAAGTGTGTTGCTCCTTCTTTCCAGTTTAGCCTCCTGTTCTGGTCTCTCATCTGAGGTAAAGGTAAAGGTTAGGTTAACCCTCCTATTAATGTAGGGTTTAAAGGTAAAGGTAAAGGTTCCCCCGCACATGTGTGCTAGTCGTTTCCAACTCTAGGGGCCGGTGCTCATCTCCGTTTCAAAGCCGAAGAGCCAGCGCTTGTCCGAGGACGTCTCCGTGGTCATGTGGCCGGCATGACTAGATGCCAAAGGTGCACGGAACGCTGTTACCTTCCCACCGGAGTGGTCCCTATTTTTCTACTTGCATTTTTACGTGCTTTCGAACTGCTAGGCTGGCAGAAGCTGGGACGAGTAACAGGCGCTCACTCTGTTACGCAGCACTCGGGATTCAACCCGCCAAACTGCTGACCTTCTGATTGACAAGCTCAGTGTCCTAATCCACTGAGCCCCTGCGTCCCTTTACCGCATCCTTCATCCAAGGATTAACCAAAATTTGAAAGGCTGTTACAGAGAAGTGTGTGTGGGGGGGTCAACCTATTCTCCAAAGCGCCTGAGGGCAGGGCAAGAAGCAATAGGTGGAAACCAATCAAGGAGAGAAGCAACCTGGAATTAAGGAGGAATTTCCTGACAGTGAGGACAATTAACCGGTGGAACTGCTTGCCACCAGGAGTTGTGGGTGCTCCATCACTGGAGGTTTTCAAGAAGAGACTGGACCGCCATTTGTCTGGAATGGTATAGGGTCTCCTGCTCATGCAGGAGGTTGGACTAGAAGACCTCCAAGGTCCCTTCCAACTCTGTTATTCTGAATTCTGTAAGAAGGATCCTCCTTAGCTACCTGAGATTGATAAAGGTCAGATGTTTCTACAAAGAAATGTTCCTTTCTCCTTAATCAACATCAAGAGACTAGCTTCTAAGCAGGAAGCCCCACTGAAACCAGTAGGCCTTATTTTTGAACCGACATGGGGCCACTCTGTTTATCCTGAGGTACCGATGTCCAGCTCAGTCACACAGCCCACGTAGTCCTAACGCTATTTCTTGCTCAACATGGCTTTTCACAGATTGCAGAGAGTCCTCAGCTTACCACGACAATTGAGCCCAAAATTTAAGTTGCTAAATGAGATGGTTGTTACATGACTTTCACCCCATTTTACGACCTTTCTTGCCACAGTTGTTGAGTGAATCACTGCAGTTGCTAAGTTAGCAACATGGTTGTTGAGTCAATCTGGCTTTCACCGTCGACTTTGTCGCAAAAGCGGATCACGTGGCCTGGGACCCTGCAGCCATCGTAAACATGAACCAGATGCCGAGTGGCTGTATTTAGATCACATGATCACAGGGATTAAAAAAACGGTCCTAAGTCACTTTTTTTTCAGTGCCGTTGTAACTGTTGTGATTCCTCGCCAGCCAGTGGATCCAGCAGCTGAGTCTGAGGAATCAGAGGAGGAGGAGAAGGGGCCTGGAGTGACATCAGAGTCAGAGGGAGGCTCTGAGGAGTTCCAAGACTTACAGTCGGATGAGGAGCCCAGCCCCTCTACTCGTGCTCAGCCTGAGACACAGCTGTGCTGGGAGTCTGAGTTGGACAGTGATGAAGAACAGTTGGGACAAATCCAGGATGCACGAAAGCGCAGGCAAGAGAAGCGAGTAGGACAAAGGCATGCAATGGGGTGGCTCCAAAGGCAAAGGAGAAGGCATTAGGAAGCCACGCCTTGGCTAAATTATAAAAGGGAAGGTGTGGGAGCTGCTGGTTGCCGAAGACAACCATTTGTGTTGAGGATCGAGTTTCTGTGGACTGTGTTTGTTTGCCTTGGACATTGACTCGGGTCTGTGAGAATAAAAGAGGTTGGGTTTTTTCTTGCGGTTCCTCCCTGTTTCTTGGAAGAGGGATTTCTCCTTGTGAGCACAACAAGGACTCACGTAGGCTGGGACAGAACAATAACTTTGAATGGTCACCAAATGAACTGTTGTTAACTCGAGGACTACCTGTACTTTTATGACTTTCTTTTTAAGGATGATTCCTTCCAAGGACACCAAATACGTGTATATTTAGCAGGAATCCCTAATTCGTCTCTCTTTTTTTCCTCCTGGAAATACAGTTCAGTTCAGTAGGGATTTTTCTTCATAAAACCTGGGCATCTCTGTTCCATTAAATCCTCTTTCTGTCTGTAAGGTCAGCAAAAGACAGCAGCGGTAAAACAATTTCACACTTAAATACAATAGCCTGTCAATTTTTCACAATCCTTGAGACGTCTCAGTCTCTCGCATTGTCGCCTTCCGCCATCCTCCCATCTTTAAAAAGTTTCTAAGAAGAAGGAAACCTGCTCAAAACAAACATGGCATTAAAAAAGTGCATTAAAAAACAACAACCCAGCACTTATACACATATTACCCTCCCCAGTGCTTTTTTTGTAAAAGAAAAAAATGCCGGAACTCACACATGCCTATCCTACAAGGTTGCATCCAAAAAAGGTGCCGGAACTCCGTTCTGAGCATTCTATGAGAAAAAAAGCCCTGATCCTCCCTATTTGAATACTGATTAATACATTGGTTGTCTTTGTTTTCTAATGCACTTTTTAATGCCTTCCTTGTTTTTGTGTTTTGTGCTTTTTCTTTTCAATTTTTGGGAATTTTGTGTTTTAACCTTTTTTAAAAAAAAATAGAATAGTAATAATAAAAAAATCCTACTCCTGAAAGTGTTGTGCAGCGCTTCTGTCTTCCTTCTCCTGAATTGTATTCTTTTATTCCGAGGTTGGGAGGAAGTATAAGGCATAATGGCAGAACAAAAACATGGAGGGTTGATTAAAAGAGGAAGCCAATATTAGACACGTAAATTTAGCACTTTATAAAGCCTTAGCATCCAGTTTTGGTCATCACATTACAAAAAAGATGTTGAGACTTTGGAAAAAGTGCAGAGAAGAGCAACTAAGATGCTTAAAGGCCTGGAGACTAAAACGTACGAAGAACGGCTGCAGGACTTTGGGTTTGGCTAGTCTAAAGAAAAGAAGAAATAGGGGAGACATGATAGCAGTGTTCGAGTATCTGAGGGGCTGCCACAAAGAAGAGGGGGTCAAATTATTCTCCAAAGCACCAGAGGGCAGGACGAGAAACAAGGGTTGGAAACTGATCAAGGAGAGAAGCAACCTGGAATTAAGGAGAAACTTCCTGGCAGTGAGGACAATTAACCAGTGGAACAGCTTGCCTCCAGAAATTGTGGGTGCTCCATCACTGGAGGTTTTTAAGAAGAGACTGAACAGCCACTTGTCTGAGATGGTATAGGTTCTCCTGCTTGAGGAGGGGGCTAGACTAGAAGACCTCCAAAGTCCTTTACAGCTCTGTTCTATCCTATCCTATCCTATCCTATCCTATCCTATCCTATCCTATCCTATCCTATCCTATCCTATCCTATCCTATCCTATCCTATCCTATCCTATCTTCTACTCTACTCTACTCTACTCTACTCTACTCTACTCTACTCTACTCTACTCTATTCTATTCTATTCTATTCTATTCTATTCTATTCTATTCTATTCTATTCTATTCTATTCTATTCTATTCTATTCTATTCTATTCTATTCTATTCTATATGTTAGCAACCCTCCCAAGTCAGCATGGCTGACTTCTTGTTCACTCTCTCTGGCTGTTCCCCACTTCTTTTTGCAGCAACCGTCCCAACATGGCTTCTTCCTGCCCGCCTCTATGGCTGTTCCCCTCTTCCTTTTGCAGCAATCATTTCAGAATGGTCAACCTCCTGTCCGCCCTCTGTGGCCATCCCTCTCTTCCTACATCAGCAACCTTCCCATCATGGCTGACTTCCTGTCCACCCTCTGCCTCCATCCCCCCTCTTCTTATCCCAGCTCATCAAGTACCAAACAGATGATGAGTAACTAAGACAACATTTTTGTGTCCAAATGTGATGAGGTTTCGAGCGGTCAAGTACCGAGGTACCACTGTAGTTCTTGATTTACAACCATTCATTTAGTGACCGCCCAAAGTTACAATGGTAGTGAAAAAAGTGACTTAGCACCCTTTCTCACACTTTGGACTATTGCAGCATCCCCCTGGTCAGAATTCAGACACTTGGCCACCGACAAGTCCTTTGATCCGCTTTTGTGACCTTCTGACAAGCAAAGTCAATGGGGTAACCAGGTTTCCTTAACAACCATGTTACTAACTTAAGAACTGCAGGGGTTCCCAAAACAATGGCAAGAAAGGTCGCAAAATGGGGCAAACCTGACTGTCTTACTTAGCAATGGGAATTTTGCGCCCCGTTGTCCTAACTTGAGAACTATCTGTATGTTGAACCCCATGTTTTCCCCATCATGGTTTTAACACTTCCCCTAATCTTGACGAGAGCAGAATAATCGCATAAGCAGAGAATAATGCCCTGTGCTCATGTCAAATATTATAATAGACTGTATACACACTGTGAAAGAGGAGCTTGCCAATTTGTATTATAATAATAATAATAAAGCTGGAAGGGACCTTGGAGGTCATCTAGTCCAACCCCCTGCTCAGGCAGGAGACCCTGTACAATTTCAGACAAGTGACTGTCTAGCCTCTTCTTAAAAATCTCCACTGATGGAGCGCCCACGATTTCTGGAGGCAACTTCTGTTCCACTTGTTAATTGTCCTCACTGTCAGGAAGTTTCTCCTTAATTCCAGGTTGCTTCTCTCTTTGATCAGTTTCCAACAAAAACACATGGAATCAATAGTTTTGAGTACTGCAGAGAAATACAGTCTTAGCTCCAAATTATTTATTATACTCCAACCAGCGAAAGGAGGGCTTATGGACACAGATGGCTGTTTTTTTTTGTCTTGGCGTTATCAATGGATGAAAGAATGAAAGCAGATTCCTAAATATTTGCAAACCTCAAGCAAGATACCGCTGATTTCCCAAATAGAGCAGCGGTTGGTAAGATGGGGAATAAGTCTACCTTCCCTTAGTGGAATTATAGTAATAATAATAATAATAAAGTTGGAAGGGACCTTGGAGGTCATCTAGTCCAACCCCCTGCTCAGGCAGGAAACCCTATACCATTTCAGACAAGTGGCTGTCCAGTCTCTTCTTAAAAACTTCCAGTGTTGGAGCATTCACCGCTTCTGGAGGCTGGTGGTTCCACTGGTTAACTGTTCTCACTGTTCTAATTGTTCTATTAGAGTAAAAAAAGAAATAAGACATAAAAAGTCTCTGTGGGGCTAATGAGTCCAGCAGTAACTGTACAAGTGAACAAGAAAATGTCAGAAGGAGCACCAGGAGGAAAGTACACAAGACTCATATTGGAAAAAAGGAAGAATTGCAATGGGAAAACAGCTGGCGGAAATGTTTGAGATGTACACTGTGTTCTAATCTTAAAGACTTTTTTTTTAATAAAACGATACACCGCTGGTATGCGGCGTCAGAAAAATTGTCCAGAATGTAGAAAGGCACTTCAAATTTAGGCTGGATATGTGAACAACAAGAAGGGATCTCTTATCGTGGACCTGTAAAACAGCTGAAAAAATTTGGGCTTCGAATACATACACTTAATTCAGAGGATTTTTTTTTTAAAAAAAAGCTAAACGTATCTTTCAACGGAGGTGAGATCAGGGATCCAATTTATAAAAAAGCTTTCTCTGATAACTCTCTAGGGTTCAGTAAAATCAAGGAAATGTGGGGAAACGTGACAGGGGATGCTGGTTGAAAACTTTCAGTCTAAGAAAACCAAAAATTATCAGAGAAAAGAAATGGGATCCACCCAACTGGAGAATAAATGACATTTGAGCCAGTACTTGAAAATTAATAACCCGGCTGTTACCTCAATCCTACCTGAAGGAGACAGAAAATGTTATGAGCTAAAAGCGCAGTAGATGTTCTACAAGAAAATGTGGTGATTCTGAAGAGGGATTTTCCAACTTGGAACACGGCCATTCTGATGTTATTGAAGTCCAGAAGAAGACATCATTGCTTGAAGCACTGGGATCAGGCGTTTTGAGGTGAGAACGTGTGGTTATGGACATAGATTATCAGAGCTGAAAGGGACCTTAAAAGTCTTCTAGTCTAACCCCTGCTCAAACAGGTGACCTTATACCAGGGGTCGGCAACCTTAAACACTCAAAGAGCCACTTTAGCCCGTTTCCCAGAGAAAAGAAAACACTGGGAGGAGTGAGGTTGATTGAAGAGTTTAATTAAAAAGAAATAGAGGCTGCTGTGCATGAGTTCTCTCTCTCTCTCTCTCTCTCTCTCTCTCTCTCTCTCCTCTCTCTCTCTCTCTCCCTCTCTCTCTCTCTCTCCCTCTCTCCCTCCCCCTGCTCTTTCCCCCTCTCCGATCTTCTGCTCACCTGGCAAGCTGGCTTCACGCTGTTCTCCGACAAGCTGACACACATTCTTATTAGGCTGGCTCTCCTGCCCTTGGTCTGCCAGTCCTCTTCCCCCACTCAGTGTGTGTGTGTGTGTGTGTGTGTGTGTGTGTGTGTGTGTGTGAAAGAGAGAGAGAGAGAGAGAGAGAGCTTCTGCTTTCTGCTTTCTACTGCTTCCTGCTTCCTGTGGAGATGCAGCAAAGGCAGGAGCCCCACCCAATAAGCTTGTCAGCTTGTCGGAGAACAGCATGAGGCCACTCTCTTTTTTACACACACACACACACACACACACACACACACACACAGAGAGAGAGAGAGAGAGAGAGAGAGAGAGAGAGAGAGAGAGAGAAGGGAAGCACAAGTGCCTCTCTCTGTCTCTCTCTCTGCAAATGGCGGAGGATGACTGGGAGCCGCAGGAGAAGGCTGAAAGAGCCGCATGCGGCTCCAGAGCCACGGGGGTGCCGACCCGTGCCTTATACCATTTCAGACAAATAGTTGTCCAATCTCTTCTTAACAGCCTCCAGTGATGGATTACCCTCAACTTATTTAGGCAAGCTGGTTAATTGTTCTGTCAGGAAATTTGTCCTTAATTCCTGGTTGCTTCACTCCTTAATTAATTTCCATCCCTTGCTTCTTGTCCTGCCTTCTGGTACTTTGCAGAAGAGGTTGACCCCCTTTTCCTTGTGGCAGCCCTTCAAGTATTGAAAGATTGCTGTCATGTGATCCCTGGTCCTTCTTTTCACTAGACTAGACATACCGTATTCCTGCAACGTATGTTTAATCTCCAGGCCCATAATCATCTTTGTTGCTCTTCTAACGCACAATCAACGTAAGAGCTTTTACTTTTGTTTCCTCTGACTTTTCCAAGAGTCCAACTGCTTGCTAGAAGGCAGATTACTCCAAAGCACTTGGTCAAAATTAGATTGGAAAAAATAACTTCAATAGCAAAAATTGGGAGGACAAAATTGAATTCCCTCACTAGCTATTTTATTTAAGCTTTCTCCTCATTTGGTTGCTTGTCTTCAGTTTGATTTGGTGGATGCCCTGTTTATATTATTCTGTTCAGTCCAGGATTCAGCTTTAACGTGCACTGGGAATTATGTAAAAGGTGAGAGCTGATTCAATAAAATACGAACTTTTGAGGATATATCCTGGAGGTGTGTGGAACTGGAAAAAAATGCATTGCTATTTGGTTTCAATGCCTTTTGTAAGATAAGAAAATTACCTGAAAAAAAAATAATAATCCCAGAAAGATTTATGGACTACTAATGCTGGATTCCCTCCCCTCCAATTCTGGTGAATTAATAATTTTAGAGGATTTATTTGAATGCTGATGTGCCAAACGCTGTTGCTGCAGTTCTTGTTCCTATTGAATTGCTGCAGAGATATGCAAGAAAAATAATATTGGTTCAGTGCCAAACCTTAATCAGAGTAAACTGATTACTACCCAGACAACCATTAACCTGCTTCCATCTCTGATAGAACAAGCCATTAATAGATCAAAGGCTGTCTAAACCACAAGGGCTCCAAGCAAATTAGCAAAAGGAGACCACAATTATTCTGCTCACAAAGGTTGCAGCTATTTTTATTAAGTGTGACCCTTTTCACAACCTATATTTCAGTTGCCAAAAATTGCAGCAGGGCGATAGCTTCAGCTAAAACATCTGACATTTGGAAACGGTCTTGCTGCCCCAGTACTTTAAACCCTCATTTTCCCAATATTAGAGGACTGAACATGTTTTCTGTAAAATTTGGAGGCAAAACTATAATAATCTTTCTTATAATATATATAAACAGCTATTAAAAGGCAGTAAGTGCTTATCGTGCAACGTGTTTCAAGAATAGAATAAATCCGTGGAAAACATATTAGACGGTCCACTGCACAGCTTCGGTGGAAAAACATTTTGGCATCTGGAGTCAAGAAATCCTCTTTTTTTCCTGAAACTAAAATAAACTGTCAGTATTAATAATTTAATTCTAGAACTTGCATTCAATGTATATAAGGTCTGATTTCTACATTTCTGAGCTCTTCTTCTGGTAGCAATGCTTCCCCTGCCCCCTTAAATTAATGTACTGTACTTTCACCCAGTTATAGTAAAAAAAAAAAAAAGATCGGAGCGATGTTTTTGGAAAAAAAATAAAGATTCAGTGGCAGTCTTTCCTGGATTGCACTTTTTTTTTCCTGAAGTGCTGCTGAGTAATAAGGGATTAGTCTGCTGGTATGATTTGAACATAATCCTCTGCGGAATAAGATCTTCTGGTATAACTTCAGCGAGACATAACAGAATAATTTAGAGTTGGGAGTGACCTTGGAGGTCTTCTGGTCCAGCCCCCTGCTCAAACAGGAGACCCTGTACCGTTTCAGACAAATGGCTGAAATCTCTTCTTTAAAATCTCCAGTGTTGGAGCGTTCACCACTTCTGGAGTCAGGTTGTTCCACTGGTTAATTGTCCTCACCGTCAGGAAACTTCTCTTTAGTTCTAGGTTGCTTCTCTCCTTGATGAGTTGCTTCTTGTCCTGCCTTTGGTTGCTTTGACTTTCTCTTCTTTAGGGCAGCCGCTGGCAGCCGCTCAAATAATGGAACACTGCTATTCTGTCATCCCCTAGTCCAGGGGTAGGCCACCTTGGTTCTTTTAGGACTCGTGGACTTCAACTCCCAGAATTCCTGAGCCAGCACAGCTCAGCATGGAAACCTCTCCCTTCCCCTCAGCATGGCTGGTCAGGAATTCTGGGAGTTGAAGTCCATGAGTCCTAAAAGAGCCAAGGTTGCCTACCTCTGGCCTAGGCCATCCTTGGCATCTCTATGACTCGTGGATTTCAACTCCCAGAATTCCTGAGCCAGCACAGCTCAGCATGGAAACCTCTCCCTTCCCCTCAGCATGGCTGGCTCAGGAATTCTGGGAGTTGAAGTCCACGCGTCATAAAAGAGCCATGGTTGCCTACCTCTGGCCTAGGCCATCCTTGGCATCTCTATGACTCGTGGATTTCAACTCCCAGAATTCCTGAGCCAGCATGGCTCAGCATGGAAACCTCTCCCTTTCCCCTCAGCATGGCTGGCTCAGGAATTCTGGGAGTTGAAGTCCACGAGTCCTAAAAGAGCCAAGGTTGCCTACCCCTGCTCTAGTCCCTAGACCACGGGTGTCAAACTCGATTGCGTCACATGACGGATCATGATGTATTGTGACTTTTTTTTTGCCTTTGCAGAGCCAGGGTGGGCGTGACCTGTCATAACGCATCCGGCCCATGGGCTGCCAGTTTGACACCCCTGCTGTAGACAGTTCTATTCTGTTCCTCCCCTGATATGATGGCCTGGTCCTCAGCTTTGCATAGTCAGCAGCTACTACATCCATCCTCCATCTTTGCACTCGGTCCATTTGATCATTCTCAAATTTTCCTTTTTTTTTAATTTTGAGATTCATGGACTCTGATGTCTTGTTTTGTTAGATTAGTTTTCTCTTTCATTTGGGGCTCATTTGAAAGTGGGTTATCATTTTTTCCCCAAATTTTCTAGGGATACGTATTACCTGCAGTGTCTCAAAATGAGGAGTAGAGAACTTATAAGTATGAATCTGCTTTAATAGGTTGTCTCCTCCTTCTCGTGTTCATAGTGTCTGCATTGCTATGGGTTGTAATTTACATAGGGGTCATATTTTAATCAAGGCGAAGATTTAAATTATTGTATTATATCATCTGAGAAAATACATACAATACATTATAGTTGTTCTCTAATCAGCTTGCTTAATTACAGAATGATTGCTTCTTAAAAGGTTGTTGATAATCTGTTTCCTTTCTTATTGCCCCGTTTGACTATTAAAAAACTTGAAACTTCTTATCCCCTTAAATGCCACAAGATTTCTGTCTGCTTTTCTCACAGTGCCTAATTAATCCTTTAATTATGATAGTGTTGTTCAAAATTAGCAACTTTAAGATATGTGGACTTCAACTCCTGGAATTCCCCAATTGACTGAGAAGTTAAGACCATATAGACCAGGGCTGCAAAGCCTTGAATGGCCATTAGATGGCAGCAAACTCTTATCAATATCTTTTAGCTGCCATCTGTTAGCCATGCAAGGGATTGCAGCCCTGCTCTCTAACTGCAGTTTAACAGAAAACCAAGTAATTATTCTATTGCACAGGGATTTGTAATTCTTACAATGAAGGTGTGAGGTTTTGCAATCGTGAAACCAACCCCATATACTACCTCATAACCTAATAACTAGGTAGTTTTGTTATGTATTTCCTTTCCTAAGTCAAGAACACTGTGAACTGAGGCTGAAAAGATTTGTCTATTAAATGGGTTAATGGTGAATTTTAAAAATACTTTTGTTTATTGAGTTTATTTGTGCTTCTCAAGAGCTCTTAGCAGATTTAAACACACACGCGCAGACTTTGTACCTTCAATCATTTTTATCACAATAAGAAGGGACTGATAAGTGATGATTGTTCAAAGACTAGCTTTTAAATCACAGACAGGAGAAGAAGAGAACATTATGTTCCTATCACAATGCCAATATTTCCTTTCCCCATGAATGAACATTTCAAATCATTAAGTTGTACAAAAATGTCCTCTCTCTGGTAGGAAAAGAAGCACACTCAAAATGTAAACTCCGAGTAAGGCAGGCAAGCAACTGTGTCCCATCCAATCTTGATGATTTACTTCCTGCAAATCCATTAACTTCAGCTTCACAAATAAATATTTATGGAAAACAAATTTACTCAAAAGAAAAACAGACTATATTTCCAGCTCAGAACAGACAAATTGGAAAAAAAAAGGCATCTACCTTTGCTATCCTATTCCGTTATATTTCCTTATAATTGTCAGACTAGTCAAATGGAGGAACTTTATCTAAAATTATAGATTTTTCATAAAACGTCTCCGCAAACAAATTTATTAAAAACTCTAGCTTGCCAGTTTGATTTCTATAATGTGCACACGTGCCTAGGTTCAGTAAATTAACTCCAGGTAAATAATACGCTGCATTCAATTTTCTACCTTGCCAGAATTCAGTGCTCCATCAGTGACAAAGAGGGTTTGGAGTAGCTACTAAAAAGCAGCTGAAATCCAGCACTTTCCAGCCAGCTATAATATAGGGCAATCCCAAAGCAGAATTTTTTAAGTGTCTGTCAGCTAAATGGCAGAGAGATCTAGAAGTCCTAGTGGACAATCACTTAAATATGAGCCAGCCGTGTGCTGCACCTGCCAAACAAGCCAACACAGTGCTAGGCTGCTTTAACAGAGGGATAGAATCAAGATCACGTGAAGTGTCGATACCACTTTACAATGCCTTGGGAAGGCCACACTTGGAATACTGCATCCAGTTTTGGTCACCATGATGTAAAAAAGATGTCGAGACTCTAGAAAGGGTACAGAGAAGAGCAACAAAGATGATTGGGGGACTGGAGGCTAAAACATATCGGGAACGGTTGCTGGAATTGGGTATGTGTAGTTTAACAAAGAGAAGTGTGAGGGGTGACATGATAGCAGTGTTCCAATATCTCAGGGGCTGCCACAAAGAAGAGGGAGTCAAGCTATTCTCCAAAGCCCCTGAAAGCAGGACAAGAAGCAATGGATGGAAACTCACCAAGGAGAGAAGCAACCTAGAACTAAGGAGAAACTTCCTGACAGTGAGAACAATTAACCAGTGGAACAACCTGCCTCCAGAAACTGTGAATGCTCCAACACTGGAAGCTTTTAAGAAAAGGCTGGACAGCCATTTGCCTGAAATGGTATAGGGTTTCCTGCCTGAGCAGTGGGGTGGACTAGATGACCTCCAAGGTCCCTTCCAACATTATTATTATTATTATTATTATTATTATTATTATTATTATTATTATTATTATTATCATCATCATCATCATCATCATCATCGCTGGAGACAAGAGCATAAAGTTTACATGGAATGGAATTCAGAGGCAGTCATTGAACTTGTGAGTTGAAGTACAGGTAGGTCCCCAACGTACGATCACAACTGAGCCCAACATTTCTGTTGCTAAGTGAGACATTTGTTAAGTGAGTTTTGCCCCATTTTTTTTATTGAAAAGTTTTACAAAGTTTTAATGAAAAAAACCCCCTTCCCACCAACCCTCCCTCCTTCCCTCCCCCCCCCGGACTTCCCAAAGCAGAATACAGGGTATTACATATAGCAATCTTAAGCAAACATATGCTAAATATCTAATACAAACCTTCCACCCTTTAACTCCCTTATAACAAAACTAAAGTAATTATAATAACACTTCTATAATTATTAAAAATTATTCATATGCTATTTGAAACTTTCTAGTCCCATATTTGTTTTGAATATAATCAATCCATCTTTTCCATTCCAAAATATATTTTTTCTTGTGACTGGTCTTTCAAATATGCTGAAACTTTTGCCATTTCAGCTTTGCCCCATTTTACGACCATTCTTGCCACGGTTGATAAGTGAATCTGGCTTGCCCATTGACTTTGCTTGTCAGAAGGTTGCAAAAGAGACGTTCACGTGACCCCAGGGACAGTGCAACCGTCATAGGTATGAGTGAGTTGCCAAGTGCCTGAATACGGATCACGACCGTGGCTGCAACGTCGTAATAGTCATGTGACCCTGTTTCCGATGCTGTTGCGACTTTGAGCGGTCACTGAATGAACTTTTGCAAGTCAAGGGTTATCTGTAGGATGCTAAAGGCAACAGACAGCAAGAAGAAAAAAGCACAACAGTGGAGGCATGAATAGCCTTTTGTGAAAAAAGTTAAGATGGTGGGCATGGAGGCGTCCTCAAAGATACATTTCGGGTTTTTTTTTAAGCGTGTTGCACGCATGACAGGCATAAAAAAACCAAGCCGAGTCTCAATTGCAAGCCGAGATTGGCCGGCTTTCAAATTATTTTTGGTAAATAGAGGTAGGGGATTGTGCTGGCACCAAGCAAACCCTTATTCGCTCCAGAATGACACAAAGGCAAAGAGTCCTGGAGTTATTTAGTGACTGGGAAGTCCTGGCAATATGGGGAAAAAGTGACATTGACTATGGAGATTCTCAGTCATCCTGGTCATGGTTATCCTAAACGTGCTTTTCCAAGAGGCAATATCCTTGTTTTTCTCGGAAGGCGTTTCGCTTCCCATCAGCTGAAGAAGCTTCTTGGGTGAGAAGCAAAACGCCTTCCGAGAAAAACAAAGAAATTCAGCTATCTCTTGAAAAAGCATCTTTGGGGAAAAAAAATGACTTACAGCTAGTCCTTGCACTTACCGCCACGTACAACCCTACAGTCACGTGATCAATATTTGTGCGCTTGGCAAGTGGCACAGATTTATGACAGTCGTAGTGTCCCGGCATCGCACGAGTGCCATTTGTGACCTCCCTAGCCAGCTTCTGACAAGCAATGGCAATTTGGGAAAGCTGGATTCACGTAACATGATTTACGTAACTGCAGGGATTTGCTAGGCAACCAGGGCAATGAAGGTTGTAAAATTGAGCACGACTCACTTAATCGCCTTGCTTAGCAATGACAATTTCTGGACCCAACTGTGGTCACAAGTCAAGGATTTCCAACAGGGGCATATCCAAAACACCTGAAGGCAGGACAAGAAGCAATGGATGGAAACTCATCAAGAAGAGAAGCAACCTGGAACTAAGGAGAAACTTCTTGACAGTTAGAACAATTAACCAGTGGAACAACCTGCCTCCAGAAGTTGTCACTGCTCCATCACTGGAGTTTTTTAAGAAGAGACTGGACAGCCATTTGTCTGAAATGGTATAGGGTTTCCTGCCTGAGCAGGGGGGGTTGGACTAGATGACCTCCA
Organism: Vipera berus; assembly: GCF_964194415.1. Lineage (NCBI taxonomy): Eukaryota > Metazoa > Chordata > Lepidosauria > Squamata > Viperidae > Vipera > Vipera berus. Next base: position 97,258,355 of record NC_138207.1, on the reverse strand, counting down.
AGGTACCTTCCAACTCTTATTCTGTTATTGTGTTATTTTTTTTATATATGCAAATATGCTTGGTGACATCTATCCTAGAGTTTAGCCAAGACCTGGCATTTTTTTAACAGGTTTTGGGACTGCTGGTCCAATGAAACCTTGCGTAAAAGAGAGACGGACCCAACTAATGGAGCAATGAAGGGGATCAGTCCAAATTACTCTACAAAAATGCCATTCTCCAATTTCCCCCAATTCTCTTCTGAACCATTCTGAATATGCCACTGGATTCCAAAACTCACAATCCAAGATATTGCAAAGCATTTAAGATCCCGGGCAATAATTTATAAAAGAAGAATTACATTCATTGCATATGTAGGTGTGTAACATCTCTCCTTTATTTGCATAAATCCAGGGTGGAAGAATATTGCTTGACTTGGCCTTGGATCTCAAACCATTTTCAATCAATTCCTTTTGCATCTCTGTCATGCTGAATAGTAAACAGCTTCTGCTTTCTGATGCTCAGTACAAATATTTTCTCCACAGTGTTCTGTCTGTATATGTAGAAATATCTATCTATCTGTCCGTCCATCCATTATCTATCTATCTATCTATCTATCTATCTATCTATCTATCTATCTATCTATCTATCTATCTATCTATCTTTATCATATGTATATCTCTGTCTATCCATCCATCCATCTATGTATATATCTCTATCATACTGTATATCTATTTATTTATCTATCTATCATGTATTTATCATCTATCTATATTTATCATATATCTCTGTCTATCCATCCATCCATGTATATATCTCTATCATATATCTATTTATTTATCTATCATGTATTTATCATCTATCTATCTATATTTATCATATATCTCTATCTATCTATCTATCTATCTATCTATCTATCTATCTATCTATCTATCTATCTATCTATCTATCTATCTATCTATCCAAAGGAAGTGGAGCAACAGCTAATGTCAGGATTATGGTCATATATTATATATTATGGTCATAACCATATAATAATAATAATTAAGCTGGAAGGGACCTTGGAGGTCTTCTAGTCCAGTCCCCTGCTCAAGCAGGAGACCCTATACCATGTCAGACAAGTGGCTGTCCAGTCTCTTCTTAAAAACTTCCAGTGATGAAGCGCCGACAACATCTGAGGGCAAGCAGTTCCACCTTGGTCCATCTTCAATGCCCACTAGTCATAGCTCAGTCCATTTCAGTCATTCTAGCCACCAAACCTCTCACCGCATCCTCTTCACATCACCCTCCTGGATGTGCTAAAATTTGTCCCTTGGTCACCTCCATATCTGCTGTTTCTCCTCCTCCTTTGAGCATCAGGTCCCAGAGAATTCTAAATTACTTTCTGTTGCTAACTTCTTATCAGCAGATATTTGCACAGAGTTAGTGTGGGGTGTGTGTTTAAGTGTCTTCCTATATTTGGTGGGATGTGGTGGGTCAGTGGGTTAGGACGCTGAGCTTGTCGATCAGAAGGTCGGCAGTTTGGCGGGTCGAATCCCAAGTGCTGCTTAACAGAGTGAGTGCCTGTTACTCGTCCCAGCTTCTGCCAACCTAGCAGTTCGAAAGCACGTGAAAATGCAAGTAGAAAAATAGGGACCACTCCGGTGGGAAGGTAACAGCGTTCCGTGCGCCTTTGGCGTCTAGTCATGCCAGCCACATGACCACGGAGATGTCCTCGGACAAGCACTAGCTCTTCGGCTTTGAAACGGAGATGAACACCGGCCCCTAGAGTCGGAAACGACTAGCACGCATGTGCGGGGGAAGCTTTACCTTTACCTTTATATTTGTGAAGAACTATGATGATGGCTTGTTGCAAGCTGCTTTTCTTGTTTCCAAATACTGCAATGCTCCAGGATCAATATGATTTTTTTTAAAGAAAAATCCTATGATGATCCTTCCTTCCATCTTCAGTAATCAGACTTGGCTCCAGCTGGTTAAAACTGACCCTTGCACGGTTTGTACATATTCGCTTCATCTTGGGAGTTCATGAAGGCGCCCGAAGTCTATCCTCTCCTGTTTGCCTTAAGCGATCCGGGCTTCACATCAGCTGCTTTCCTTTCTAAGCAGGTTGTGAGACAAGAGGAAAGGCAATTAGCATTCTTGGTCAGCTGCATTCCATCCCCTGGATCGTGCTGTCCTTGGGGCTGAATCAAAATGCATCTGGGAGCTGAGAGGTGTAGGAATACAAGAGAGTCTTTGACAAAAGCTCAGCACAAAGGACAGTTATGGGTAATGTATTATGCATAATTTTAGCAGAGCAGGGGAAATAAAACAAGACAAAACAGCCAGATTTATTTTTTTTAGCAACGAAATATCATGCGGCATTGACTGACTTACAGCGGCAAAATTCAACTGGCCACCAGATGGCAGCAAAGAGGTTCTTCTTTATCTCTTGGCTGCCCTCTACATGTCTGACTGCTGTAGGTAACATTAATAGTGTGAATAGGAATATGGCCCGGATGAGGGTTACCTAGTTGAGTAATGAAACATGTACAAACAAACAACCAAGAGCTTCACAGTTCAACCCTGAGCTACAGATATTTCCTTTTACTGGATGTATACACTTTTGAGGCTCAGATCTGATAGAAACATAAGGTAATTTAGTTGCCCCTGGGACCTCTTGCTCATTGGAGGAGGAGAAGCAACAGATGCGGAAATGACAATAGGGCAAGTTTTAAAACATCTGGGAGGTTGGAGTGAAGAGGATGTGGTGTGATATCATTGGCAGAAATGGACTTAGGCATCTCTAGTGGCCTAATGAAGAAGGACCATTCATTTTACTGCTGAGAAAGGAGGGATAAAATGGATGGGGTGGTGGTGTTTCTAGTGTAGGAAGGTCAAAGGCCCCGAGCCACCTTTGCCATCTTTCCTTCCTGATCTTCTAGTGCAGGGCTTTTCAACCTTTTCACCCATTGTACCACTTTTAGGATATGGCAACATCCCAGTACCAACAGTCGCCTAGCAAGGTGTCAAAAACTTGATGACCAAAAAAGGAAAAAAAGGATCAAGTACAGGTAGTCCTCGACTTACAACAGTTCGCTTACTGACTGTTCGAAGTTACAATGGCACTGAAAAAAGTGCCCCCCCCAAGCCACACCCGAGCAAGACGCCTGCCTGCCTGCCCGGTGGCGCTCTTCCTCCTGTCTGAGGTTTTCACTGTTGTGACATTTCTGCTGAGGATTGGCAGTGGGGGTGGGGTGGGGGGGTGTTTGGTTTTTATTTCCCCCCCCCTGTTTGATGGGTGGTTGCAGCAAGTTTTGGTCACTTCACATGACCCTGGGACACTGTGACCATCATAAATATGCATCATTTGCCAAGCATCTGAATGTAAATCACAAGACCCTGGAGATGCTGCAACATTCCAGCTGATTGGCGCTTCTTCTGGGCTCAGAAGCGCCAGGATCAGCGCCGAGCTCCAGCTAGAGCCTGGCGCTGATCCTGGCGCTTCCGCTGAGCCCTGACAGCCCTGCAGCTCCAGCCGTCCATCTCTCTCAGGCTTGTGTGGTGTTGCCACCGGTTCAGCTCATTCCCCTCCCCCATTACCAGTTTTCTATGATGGTCGCGTACCACCTGCCAGGTGCCAATGTACCACAGGTGGTACCCGTACCACTGGTTGAAAAGCCCTGTTCTAGTGAACTTCAGACAACAGAACAAAAGACAAGCCAGGAGTGTCCACCCTTGGCACATGTTTATTGGTGGTGTGGTGAGTTAGCAGTTAATATGGTGCTGCTAAGCTGTCAGGGAGAGACTAGCCAAGCCAGGGGTTGGAGTCAAGTGGGGAATTAGCCTGGAATCTGTACAGGAGCACACTGTCATCATTAAAGCCAATTTCAATAATTACTTGGGGAAGCTGAGTGTACACAGGAGAACATTAAATGGCATGCCAGGATTACTGACAATTGGAGCAATGGCGGTTTACCATGCCAAACCTAACTTCAACATTTTCCAGATCACTAGAACTAGCCGCTTAAGTTATGTGTGAGCAGCAAAAAACATTTTCTTGCAAAGCTTCAGAGAGTGCCATTTGCCACAGGTAGAACTCTTCTGGGTTATACAGACTTGATTTTATGGAACTTGTTTCAGCAGATTTCAAATTGGAGCCTTGGTGGAGCAGTGGGCTAATGCCTCCTTAAGTAACACCAGCTGCCTGCAATTAGTGCAGGTTCGAGTCCCACCAGGCTCATGGTTGATTCAGCCTTCCATCCTTCCGAGGTAGGTAAAATGAGGACCCAGATTGTTGGGGGCAATTAAGCTGACTTTGTAATAATGCCGCTGGGGGTGTGTGTGCGAAAGCCCTAATAAGCAGGCATATATACATAGAATGAAGGCTATTGCTAAGCACATTGGTTTGTGCTTAGATTGTAAGCCGCCCTGAGTCTTCGGAGAAGGGCGGGATATAAATGGGATTAAAAAAAAATTGGGCTAGACATAATCCCAGTTCAGACTTAAGCCAAGTTCATGTCAAATTTGGATCACAATCACTCTGGGGTTGCTACAACAGTCGTAAGTGCAAAGACTGGCTGTAAGTCACTTTTTTCAGTGCTGTTGTAACTTGGAATGGCCACAGAACGAACGGTTGTAAATTGAGGACTTTACCTGTACTGCCAGAAACAATCCACAATGTTCCCTTTCTCTTCATTAGCCCAGAAAACAGCACTTACAGGGTCCCAGATCTTAACAAGTGGGTTTGCCACCTTGTGTAAACAGCGAATATTTCCCAGAAGCTTTTAAAAGGACCCGGCTTCAAAAGTCAATGGGTGTCCAAATATTTATTCATGTTTCAAAGGTGGCCATTTGTCTAATCCAGAGGTAGGCAATCTTGGCTCTTTTATGACTCGTGGACTTCAACTCCCAGAATTCCTGAGCCAGCATGAGAGAACTATGGCCCCCTCATGACTCGTGGACTTCAACTCCCAGAATTCCTGAGCCAGCCATGCTGAGGGGAAAGAGAGAGTTTCTAAGCTGAGCCACGCTGGCTCAGGAATTCTGGGAGTTGAAGTCTACGAGTCATGAAGGGGGACATAGTTCTCCCACGCTGGCTCAGGAATTCTGGGAGTTGAAGTCCAAGAGTCATGAAGGGGCCATAGATTCCCCCACGCTGGCTCAGGAATTCTGGGAGTTGAAGTCCATGAGTCATAAAAGAGTCAAGGTTGCCTATCCCTGGTCTAATCATGGTCCTTGATGTTATGTCATTTTGGACTGGTGAAAATCTCATTATGCAGATCAAGATTCCTCAGCCCCCTCCATCGAGGTGGACTCTGTCAAGTTAATGGAAGGGTGGCTTCCCAAAAGCGAAGATCTGATGGTCACAGAAGGTTTCCATGGATGAAGTTCGAGCCTCATCTGAATCAAACCTTGGCGGACAGAAAAGAAAAAAAAATGTTTTGTTAACAGAAAGTTTCTAAGAGAATCCACAGCCTTGAACATGGACGGATTAGATGGGATTAGGATTCCCAAACCTGAAACTACAGCTATGCTGGTTAGGGATTATGAAGACTGTCAACCAACTCTGGAAAACCATGGATTCTCATACCTGCCATAAAGATCTCAAATTGTTGGTGACTGGGTGTGTGTGTGTTTGGGGGGGGGAAGTAAAGAGTTTTGCCTGCAATTTTTAGAGATATTGATAGTCTGAACAAGTATGGAGCAAATCAAATAGAGATTGAACTGCTTCATATGATCCCAATGCAAATTCCGTTCTTGCATACCAAACAAGGTAGGGAGGGGCAAAAAAATATTTTTCCTACCTTGTTTTATCCTCTAACTGCAGCAAATCCAAGAACAGAAAGAGGCAATTTAGGTTATGGAAGTCAGTGGAATGAAAGACTCTTCCTTCAGACCTAAGGCTTATTTTTAAGGATTTAATTTATCTAAGACACCAACATCATAGTGTTAACAGTTTCTAGTTTATATAGTGTTAATATAACTGTACTCAGCTAATATTTATATTTTATCATGCATTGTTTGCATCTTATAAAGCAATAAAACCATTACTTGGGGGGGAGGAAAAAGGAGGGAGGGGGGAGGGAGGAAGGAAGGCATTATGTTCACAAGCCCTCTAGAGATATGTGCAAAGAGTGGGATATTCAAAACAGAGAGGGAAAGATTATTTATCAAATGCTGCCATTAATTCAGTAGTGTCCAATTCCTGTTCTATTATTGTATTACTTTCTCATATTTTTAACTAATATAAACTAACCTGGCCAGTGGAGAGTTGCAAAATTTCCTATTATGCCGTACTATGTCCTATGTTACTGTATTCTGCCTCAAAAACCTCCACCTGTACAAGCCCTTTTATAGGGTTGATGATAAGGAGAAAACTGTCCTTTGGGGATTTCTGTGAAGAAAAATAAATTCAGACCCTTTTCTCAGAATTTTAGAGTTGCGGGAATCTCCTGTGATGTCTAATTAAGCCAAATCCTAATTCATGCACTGCTTTTGTTTGCTAAACTGTGTTATGGATTTGTAATTGGCTTTTACTGTGCATTCTGGGGGCTATTGATTTTTTTAACTGCTGCCTTCAAAGAAGGAAATAGACTTGGAAAGGCATGAATTTTAAAACTCAGACTAGGAATTGGGTGGGTAAATCCTGCGGCAGTTACAATATATATATCTTTTAACTTAATCAACTTCACAGATCTTTTGTAGGATTAATGTGGAGGAGAAAGGAAGAACAGAGTGATATATACACCAGCCTTTCCTCAATCTGGTCAATCTCCAGATGGATTTGAATTCCAAAATAGCTTAGGGAGGAGGCCAAAGTTTGGATTTGTGTTGTCTTTCACTCCAAATCAAACATTAAACTAATAACACATTTGCAGAAATCTGTGCACACATTGTGAGGCAAGGGCATAGATTTATGCCGATGAACAGTACTTTAGTTTAATGTGGGGTTTATTATATTGGAATTGCAGTATGTTTAGCTCTAACTTAGAAATAAAAATAAAAATAAGAGGAGGAAGAAGTGTGAGAGACGTTCACCCGCCTTGACATATTTATAAAAGTATCAAAGGTGGGGCACAAATAAAAGAAATAAACTTTGACTGTCATCTTTTTTCCATGCAGTTTCAGCTGTCGGGAAATTACATCTTGGCTTACATAATTGAATGGGGCTTTTTTGATATCCATGATCCAAATGCAACGATCGCCTTAACGGCAAACTTGCAGCTTTGTGTTAAGTCTAATTCAGGCATGGGGGTCAAGGCATCACCCTATATTAATTAGCATAATTCCTTGCTACTGAGCCAAAGGCCAGTGATGCAAGCTCACATCCCAGCCTTTATCGACAGGATTGCCATGCTCCCTTGTTCCCACTAGGTGTGAGTGAAGTGTTGCACTGTAGGAGCAGAAGAAAAAGGGCAACAAAGATGATCAGGGGACTGGAGGCTAAAACATATAAGGAATGGTTGCTGGAATTGGGTATGTCTAGTTCAATGAAGGACAAGGGGGGACATGATAGCAGTCTTCCAATATCTCAGGGGCTGCCCCAAAGAAGAGGGAGTCAAGCTATTCTCCAAAGCGCCTGAAGGGAGGACAAGAAGCAATGGATTGAAACTCGTCAAGGAGAGAAGCAACCTGGAACTAAGGAGAAACTTCCTGACAGTTAGAACAATTAACCAGTGGAACAACCTGCCTCCAGAAACTGTGAATGCTCCCAACACTGGAACTTTTTAAGAAGAGACTGGACAGCCATTTGTCCGAAATGGTATAGGGTTTCCTGCCTGAGCAGGGGATTGGACTAGATGACCTCCAAGGTCCCTTCCAGCTTAATTATTATTATTATAAATGTGATCCCAGCCTATTTTATGGAGAAACACCACACAGCCAAGTCTGTTGCATGTGAAGACGAGTTGAGCCCGTGGAATGCAAACTTCGAGCGAGCTGCAATTTCTCTTTGCTGGAAAAGATTCTGAGGGACACATCAGCAGAGAAAAGATTTTAGTCTTCTGAACTTGGGGTGTGTATGTATTTGTCCGTCTACCTTTCACTGTGTTTCTGATTTTACCAAAATCTGTCTGGTAATATTGCGAAGGTGGGAGTAAGGCTGGACAGCTCCTCAATAAGTTGATTCCCACTTATGATGTTTAAGGAGAGTTAAAGCACGACTGGATTTAAAGGGTAATTATAGTTAGTTAGTATATTTTAGATTAAGATTGTGAAAATAATACCCTGTATTCTGCTTTGGGAAGTCGGGGGGGGGGGCTGGGGGAGGTAGGGGTATTGGGTGGGTGAGGGTATGGGTTAGGGGTAGGGGGGGATGGGGTTTATGTTCAAAAATGTACTGTGAAACTTTTTAATAAAAAAAAGTTGATTCCCAGAAATCCATTTATTTTGTCTGAAGAGTCTACACAACCCTTCTTTTTTTTCCTTCTTTCACTCTTGGGTGGGTCCCCTCCCCCACCCAACCCAAATTTAATCTGCTTTTTTCAGCCTCAGGGTTCTTCCATTGTACAAAGGAATGGAAAAGTTGGGTGGTTTAAGCTTTGGTGTGCTTGACTGCTTCCATAATAGCCCAGGACGGCAGTAAATGTTTTCTTATTTCACAAGGTGTTTTGAGGCTGAGCTGTTTTAATTACCTTGATAAGGGCCGGAGACTATTGTTTAGGGCCATGGTGGCAAACCTATGGCACGCATGCCACAGGTGCCATGCAGAGCCCTCTCTGTGGGCATGCACACCGTCAAAATGTTTGAGTGTTTATTTATTTATTTATTGACTGATGGATTTTTTTTAATATGCTGCCCATCTCCCCTATAAAGGGGACTCTGGGCGGCTTACAAGTTATTTTCATGCTGCAGGGTAGTTTTAAATGCCCAGGGTAGTTTGGTTACAAGATGAGCAGCAAATTAATTTATTAACTAATTAAATAGGGGGAAAAATAATTTAACTATATTAAAACTACGCAGATTGAAATTTTTAAAACCGTGCAAATGCCAAAAAACAAGAGACTTATCAACCACCGCCAGCAGTAAGTGTGTGTGTGTGTGTGTATGTGTGTGTATATATATATATGTATATACTCATGAAATACCAAAATCACTCTTAATAAAATACAAGGAGTCCTCAACTTATGAGCACTGTTAAGCTCAAAATTTCTGTTGCTAAGCGAGATGGTGAGTTTTACGTGCGTTTTGCCCCATTTTGCTACCTTTCCGGCCATAGTTGTTAAGCTGTTAAGTTAGTAACATGGTTGCTAAGTCAATCTGGCTTCCCCACTTTGCTTGTCAGACGTTCACAAAGGATGAGCACACGACCTCAGGACATCGCAACCATCACAAATATGAGTCAATCGATCCCTTCGCTCCACTACCAGGAAAACACTCCAGGCAGTCCCTTCCAACTGAATGAGAGACTTTTGTATTTATTAATACAAAAGTATGAATGAGATACTTTTGTATTTATTAATACAAAAGTATGAATGAGATACTTTTGTATTTATTAAGAAAAACTAGAACATTCCATTCAGTATCCATTTATAGAAAGCTGCCCAAGTCTTCCTGCTATAGGAAACCTGAAGAGGCCAATCTTCAGGAATGGAGATTTGCTAATCCGTTCAGAAAGACTGGGCCATCCTATTCGTAAGCAAAAGGCTGGAGCTGATGGGATTAGAAAAACAAAGACTCCTAACATCTGCATTCCCCACCCAGCTCCGGAAGACAGGGAATAACCTCCCGACCACAATGGGAGTCAGGCAACAATAATTAGAATACTAAAAGGCCATCTCAAACACAAAGCCGCAAAGAATGTATAAAACCCTAACCCGCTCTCAACTCCATTTTGTCAGCTTCCCCAGAACTGCAATGCCGTCGCTGGCTCTGCTCATCAACAAACAAGCCTTCTTTCCTAAGCAGTTAGCCTCCATTTTATTTCTAGCGTCTTTCTCCCGGCTTGGAACTGGACCCAATTTTTCTTCCAACAACCTGTAACTCTGGTTTCGCTCGAAGAAGCTGCTTAGGGTTACAGATGGGATTTGGAGCTGGACTTTCCTTTGATATTCCCAGGGCTTTTTTTCTCATAGAACGCTCCGAACGGAGTTCCGGCACCTTTTTTGGATGGAACCTTGTAGGGTAAGCAAGGCAGGTTGTATAACATGTGTGAGTTCTGGCATCTTTTTCTTTTACAAAAAAAGCACTGGATATCCCCCTGCCCATCAAACCTCTTTGCTGAGCCTTGACCTGGCTGAATTTGCTTAAGGAAGAGTGGGCTTCAGATCAGGGGGCATAACTTGATCCGAATCCACTCTGGTGTAGAGTGACTGGCTGGTAGGGCAATGCCTTGTTGAGGTGCTTCCTCGTTTCCACTTCCCCTTTTCCCATCTCTCAGGGAAAGATTACCTAATCTCTTTCCTTAGAGGCAACCCACATATTTTGCATACAACATCCGGCTTGGAGAAACAGTATTTCCTGCAGATTTCCTGCAGATTTCCCATCCAGCAGTGCATGGAAATGTTGTGAGTTGGGGTCCACCCACTCAGAAGACCTCCTGCTTGAACATTTCCTTGCAAACCTGGTCCCCTTCTTTTAGTTTTCCTTAAGAGCAGAGGGATTCCCAACCTTGGTCACTTTAAGAAGCGTGGAACTTCAACTCCCAGAATTCCCCAGGCAGCGTTGAAGTTCCAAGCCTGTTAAAGTAGCCAAGGTTGGGACTCTCCAGCTTAAGACTTTTCCCTGAGAATTTGGGCTGGAAAAAAAGTACCCCTTTGCCTCTAAACCTGTTCCTGGTTCAGACCAGCGGTGAGAGGGAAAGAATTTGCATGGAGTACTGTAGCACCACCAGTGTCGGTCGCCACGATGTAGAAAAGACGTTGAGATTCTGGAAAGAGTGCAGAGAAGAGCAACGAAGATGATCAGGGGACTGGAGGCTAAACCATATAAAGAACGGTTGCTGGAATTGGGTATGTCTAGTTTCATGAAGAGAAGGATGAGGGGGGACATGATAGCAGTCTTCCAATATCTCAGGGGCTGCCCCAAAGAAGAGGGAGTCAAGCTAGTCTCCAAAGCACCTGAAGGCAGGACAAGAAGCAACGGATGGAAACTAGTCAAGGAGAGAAGCAACCTAGAACTAAGGAGAAACTTCTTGACAGTTAGAACAATTAACCAGTGGAACAACCTGCCTCCAGAAGTGGTGAATGCTCCAACATTGGAAGTTTTTAAGAAGAGACTGGACATCCATTTGTCTGAAATGGTATAGGGTTTCCTGCCTGAGCAGGGGGTTGGACTAGATGACCTCCAAGGTCCCTTCCAACATCATCATCATCATTATTATTATTATTATTATTATTATTTTACCACGGAAGAACTGCTAGGCACATCTCTGAGAATCCTCCTTGCTTCATCCTGCAGAACCCGATTTTCCAGCCCTGCCACTTGCAGCAGGAGATCTGTGGGCTGGCTTCTTCTGAGTCAGTGCAGAGAAGAAGAGGGGGAGAGAGAGAGGGGAGAGAGAGAGAGAGAGAGAGAGAGAGAGAGAGAGAGAGAGAGAGAGAGAGAGAGAGAGAGAGAGAGAGAGAGAGAGAGAGAGTGTCTCCGATTATCCCACACCATTAAGTTATCAATGGCAAGGGGTGAAATCTTCTTCCCTCCAGCCACAATTTTGTACCCCAGTTTTGCGCTTAGCTTTACGAAGCTTGATGTTTCGACAACAGCAAAGGCTAGCTGGCAAGATCACTTGGGGAAGATTTGCAGATGGTGAGTGAAAAAAAATGGGCTCCCCCAGTAGATTTTGAAGAAGCAACCTATTTCTTAAGAAAGCGAGTGGGGCTGCAGATCCGATTTGGAATACTGCAACCAATTTTGGTCACCATACTATACTACCAAAAAAGATGTTGATACCTTGGAAATGATTCAGAGAAGAGCTATTAAAATGGTCAAAAGCCTGGAGACTAAAACATACGAAGAACGGCTGAAGGACTTGGGTTTGGCTAGTCTAAAGAAAAGGAGAAATAGGTGAGACACGATAGCAGTCTTCCAGTATTTGAGGAGCTGCCCCAAGGAGGAGGGGAGTCAAACTATTCTCCAAAGCACCAGAGGGCAGGACGAGAAACAATGGTTGCAAACTGATCAAAGAGAGAAGCGACTTGGAATTAAGGAGAAACTTCCTCACAGTGAGGACAATTAATAAGTGGAACAGAAGTTGCCTTCGGAAATCGTGGGCGCTCCATCAGTGGAGATTTTTAAGAAGAGGCTAGACAGTCACTTGTCTGAGATGGTATGGGTTCTCCTGCTTGAGCAGGGGGCTGGACTAGAAGACCTCCAAGGTCCCTTCCAGATTCTATTCTATTCTATTCTATTCTATTCTATTCTATTCTATTCTATTCTATTCTATTCTATTCTATTCTATTCTATTCTATTCTATTCTATTCTATTCATTCCTTATTTCTATTCTATTCTATTCTTATTCTATTCCATTCTATTCCATTCCATTCCATTCCATTCTTGATCAGGGCTCAGGTCATGGATCTCTTTGAAGGAAATGCAGGGCAGAAACTCCAGGCTTTATAAATAGTGATTGACTTATGACCAACTGGGACCAGAATTTGATTGCATTTCATTCTAGGGGCAGAAGTCCACAGGTCTTAAAATTGCCAAGGTTGGGCAATCCTGCTCTAGACTGTGGGTAGCCTAAACAATTTTCAAAAATCCATAATTCCCTATACACTATTCATGCATTTCATCTCCTTTTTTTCTATGCAATATGTAGCCTTTCCACATTGAAAAGAAGAGGCAGCTTCTTTGGCTCCTGAACCACAAGCCTGACTAGATTTGTCAAGAAGGATTGCAACGAGAATGATCTGCCTTGAATTAGTTTGGCTTCACAGCCTCCATTCCAACCTTAGCTCAGAAATAAACTTGCTAGATGACCCTTAGGTGTAGTTGGAGAGGTAATAACACTGACCTATTTTCCAGGTCTGATGTACAAACAGTTGCAGTTTAAACATTTGACGCGAGCTTCATAGATGCAAAGTATTTTTGTTATTGTTCAAGCAGCATTTTTGCATTTGTAGAAGTCTCCTTATTAGCAGCACATGAGCAAACCTTAGTTCTGTTTCATCACTGGTCCACTCAATACACCACCTTTTAATTGGTGTGGATGGGTCAAGTCCATTTATTTGCTTTTCTTTATGGAGATACATCGGAGAGAACTGTGTAGAGAGAGTTTCCTCCTTTAAATTTCTGGGAGTCTACCTCTGTGAAGATCTGACCTGGAAAGTTAACACAACCCAGGTGGCTAGAAAGGCCCAACAGAGGCTTCACTTTCTTAGGGTCTTGCAGAAGAACAGGGTAGAACAATGGCTAATGACCCTCTTTTACCGGTCTACTATAGAGAGCGTCCTCTCGTATGGTATTGTGGTTTGGTATGCTGGTCTGACAGCCGCAGATAGGAAAGTATTACAGAGGGTAGTGAGCACAGCACAAAACATTGTGGGCTGTCCCCTGACACCACTGGATGACATCGCCAGGGCTCGTTGCCTTGGAAGAGTGAGGAAAATTCTCAGGGATGACTCACACCCTGGACGGTATCTCTTTACTCTCCTACCATCGGGTAGGAGATGCAGGAGTAGAGCCAGCCGTACCAACAGGCTGAAGAACAGCTTTTATCCATGGGCTGTTAGGCTCTTGAATGGGAAATAATTTTATAAACTTTATGTATGATAGACTTGTGAGGCCGGTGTGTTGTGCAATTACATGGTGTAATAAGATGGAGGGTTTGTTGTCACTGTGTGTTGGGGGGAGGGAGCACGGGGGGAGGCTCAGCTAATCTCAATGTACACATAGCTGTACTTTGACAATAAAGGTTTATTATTAAAGCCACTTTCAAAAACAAAGCAGTTCCTCAGTATAACTTATGAATAGGGTGGAACAAAGATTCAAATGCACAGAAAAAAAAAATCTGTAAAAAAAAGAGCCATTTGCTTTGAATGAATTGCATTCATAACCCCACTTCATCTGATATAGGAATAGACCCAAACAGGATTAGGACTGTCTAGATGGGGGAAATGAGAATAATGGGAATTTCTGAGAATAGCACGTCGATGTAGTTGTAATCGGACAACGTGAGGAGTGTCGAAGAGGATTGTGGAAAGTGTGGTGCCTCAAATGTTGATGAACTTCCGCACTGCCAAGCTTGGTGGGGTTGAGGTGAATCAAAGGCCAGTGTGGTGTCGGAAAAGAAAGAAAGGTCTTCATCGTGGCTCCATCCAAGCTGGGAATAAACATGGCAACTGCTTTGGGAAGAAGGTTGTAGTTTATTGAAGAGGTGAGCCAGACAGGAAGGTGGTTCTGGCAGAAAAGAGAGCGAACACATGTAGGGAGTGGGGTTTTATACCCTCTGGAGCCTTTTGTTTGGAGCTGCTTCCTGTTCCTGTTTGAAGCTATTTCCTGTGTTGTGAAATTCTGACCTGAGTCTGAGTGTGCCTTTCTGGCATTCTGATGGTGATGGGTTAATCCTATTATGTCCAAAGGTCATATCCTGCTTCTCTGGGGCTGGGGTATGTAGATTTTAGGTGTCTTTGTCTTCTTAATCTCCCAGATTCCTGGATTTACATCTGCATTTGTACAGAGCTTGTTTCTGCTTGGGATAGGGAGACCTGGGGCTATCAAGAAAAACTGGGCATGTTTTCCTGCCTCTTCAAGATCCTTTGAGGAAGGATCCCGACACCACTGGATGACCTCGCCAGGGCTCGTTGCCTTGGAAGAGTGAGGAAAATTCTCAGGGATGACTCACACCCTGGACGGTATCTCTTTACTCTCCTACCATCGGGTAAGAGATATAGGAGTAGAGCCAGCCGCACCAACAGGCTGAAAAACAGCTTTTATCCATGGGCTGTTAGGCTTTCGAGCGGGAAATAATTTTTATAAACTTTATGCAGAATTGACTTGCGAGGCCGGTGTGTTGTGCAATTAGTTCACACGGCGTAACAAGATGGCGGGTTTGTTGTCACTGTGAGTTGGGGGGGTGGGAGCACGAAGGGAGGCTCAGCTAATCTCAATGTATACATGGTTGTACTTTGACAATAAAGGTTCATTCAATAGTTGGAAATATATTTTTCCTGCCCTTTTACTATTTCCTTCTCTGGGTAGCTGACTTCCCACAGTGGTTATAGTGCACCGGGAAACAAGTCAACCCTTGTGAAGGGTTCTTGGTGCTCTCTGAGCTTGGTGGTTTTCATGACCCAACTAGGTAATATCATCAGTGCTAGTAGGGAGTGGGGTTTATTCTCAATTTATATTCCAGTGGCTTGCCCTGTCAATCTTGGTGGGAGTGGCTCTTTGGTAGGGCTGCTTTAGTTAAACCTGCGTTTCATTATTTATTAAGACCAAATCTATTCCAAAACCACAGGTGAAAGGTGTTCACAACGAACTTCACAAGTCCTGGATCTGAATTGGACTCTGGCTCCTTGCCAGCCAGAGGGCCCGAGCAAACTAGGAGACAGATAGCTGAATAGATAGACAGATAGAACAAGACAGAGATACAGATACAGAGTAAAAGAATTGGAAGGGCCCTTGGAGGTCATCCAGTCCAACCCCCTGCTCAAGCAGGAGACTCGCCTACACCATCCTGGACAGATGGCTGTCCAATCTCTTCTTGCAAGTTCCAGTGATGAAGCACCCACAACTTCCTAAGGCAGGGGTCGGCAACCTGAAAAAGGAAAAGAGCCACTGGGAACCGGTTCCATCACACATAAAAAAAAGTGGGAGCCGCGTGCGTGCATCCATGCACGTGCATGCGTAAAAAAGATTTCTTGCTCATGCACGGATGCGCGCGGTTGCCCTTTTTTTTATGTGTGATGGAACCGGTTCCTGGTTGCGCGACGGCGACGGCCCGTCTGCAAAGCTGCCGAAAGCGGCAGCTTTGCAGACGGGCCGCGGCAGCTTTCGCAACAAGCGGGGCCGCCAACCATTCCAAGAGGTGCGTGCGCACCTCCCCAAACCTCCCCAAACGTCGGCAGGTCTCCGGACGGCGGTGGCTTGGGAGAGGTGCGCGCGCACTCTCCAAACCGCCGCCATCCCGTTTGCACAGCTGCCGTGTTCGTCAATGTTTGACGAACGCGGCAGGTCTCCGGACGGGATGCCGGCGGTTTGGCGAGTGCGTGCGCACTTTCCAAACCGCCGCCATCCCATTTGCACAGCTGCCGTGAACGCGGAAGGTCTCTGGACGGGATGGCGGCAGCTTGGAGAGGTGTGCGCGCACCTCTCGGAACGGGCGGTGCCACTCTCCATTTGGAGAGGTGCGCGCGCACCACTGCCCGTTCAAAGAGGTGCGTGCGCACCGGGCGGCTGGGAGCCGCAGGAGACGGCTCAAAGAGCCGCCTGCGGCTCCGGAGCCGCGGGTTGCCGACCCGTGTCCTAAGGCAAGCTGTTCCATAGATTGATTGCTCTGTCAGAAAATGTCAAGTCAAAAGACGGACTGAAGTCACCGTCCTTCAGGGGTGTTGGGAGTTATGGGACCACATGCAGAGCCTCGGTGGAGCAGTGGGCTAATGCCTCCTTAAGTAACACCAGCTGCCTGCAGGTTCGAGTCCCACCAGGCTCAAGGTTGACTCAGCCTTCCATCCTTCCGAGGTAGGTAAAATGAGGACCCAGATTGTTGGGGGCAATTAAGCTGACTTTGTAAAAAATGCCGCAGGGGGGGGCGAAAGCCCTAATAAGCAGGCATATACATAGAATGAAGGCTATTGCTAAGCACATTGATTTTTGCTTTAGATTGTAAGCCGCCCTGAGTCTTCGGAGAAGGGCGGGATATAAATGGGATTAAAAAAAAAAACTTCCCTGAAAAGTTTGATTAATCACTGGGAGACATTGGTCAAGACTGAAGGTGGTCAACCTAACACTAAAGGAACTAGAAACCGCTGTCCTTCGAGAGGTCCAGATACCATCTTGATCTGTACCCATCTCTGAGGCAACAATCTGGAGGTGGAAGTAAGCCTGCAGCAAGCAAGGGGCTTTTATCTTAATAATAATAATAATAATAATAATAATAATAATAATAATAATAATAATAATAATAATAATAATAATAATAAGTTGGAAGGCACCTTGGAGGTCATCTAGTCCAACCCCCTGCTAAGGCAGGAAACCCTATACCATTTCAGAAAAAAAAGACTTTAAAAAAAGTCTCCCCCCCCACACATTTTATTAAAAAGGCATTAAGTTTTTGTGAGCTTATAAAAGCTTATGCCTCGAACGTTAGTTAGAAGATACATCCAGATACCTAATTTTTGTTTCCCATAGATTAACCATCTCTCCTCCAATATTATCATCAAAGCAAATCACCCCAAGTCTTCAAGGAGCTGAAGAATACCCCAGACTTGCTAAGTCTGTCTTCGGAATACATGCAAGTGTTCTGTGTAAAAAAACCCCCCAAAACCCAGCAGTCTCCTCTGCTCTTCTGCCCTCCGCTCCCCTTCCCCTCTTTTCTTTCCTGAGATAAATAATCAATTAAGGCAGCGCTGTGTTTTCCCCGATGCCAGCCTTGATCCAAACAATTTGCTTATTAAATTTATTTGCAAACAATGATTTGGCACGCCGGCAACCAAACCTGATGCGCAAATCCGTCGGTAGGAGCTTTGGGGGCACCCCAGACGCCTCGTTACTCTTTTACCTTTTTTCCCCAAGTAACCATTGTTTTTAAGCTATTCATCTTTTAAAAAACTTATTAATAGTTTAAAGCGACACGAGCTGCCAGGTAAATTTATTTATTTTTATTTATTTTTAATCCCGTTTATATCCTGCCCTTCTCCGAAGACTCGGGGGGGGGGGGGCTTACAACCTAAAGCACAAATCAACCTGCTTAGCCATAAGCTTCATTCTATGTATTTGCCTGCTTATTAGGGCTTTCGGCTTCCCCCCCCAAGCGGCATTATTTTTTTTTATTATTTTTTTTTTAAATTCCATTTATATCCCGCCCTTCTCCGAAGACTCAGGGCGGCTTACAAGCTTAGCAGTAGCCTTCATTCTATGTATATGCCTGCTTATTAGGGCTTTCACACACACCCCAAGCAGCATTATTTTTTATTATTATTATTATTTTAATTCCATTTATATCCCGCCCTTCTCCGAAGACTCAGGGCGGCTTACAAACTTAGCAGTAGCCTTCATTCTATGTATATGCCTGCTTTTTAGGGCTTTCACACACACCCCAAGCAGCATTATTTTTTATTATTATTATTATTTTAATTCCATTTATATCCCGCCCTTCTCCGAAGACTCAGGGCGGCTTACAAGCTTAGCAGTAGCCTTCATTCTATGTATATGCCTGCTTGTTAGGGCTTTCACACCCCCCCCCCAAGCAGCATTATTTTTTTATTATTATTATTATTTTAATTCCATTTATATCCCGCCCTTCTCCGAAGACTCAGGGCAGCTTCCAAGCTTAGCAGTAGCCTTCATTCTATGTATGTGCCTGCTTGTTAGGGCTTTCACACACCCCCCCCCCCAGCGGCATTATTACAAAGTCAGCTTAATTGCCCCCAACAATCTGGGTCCTTGATGACTTGCTAGCACTTGCTAGCAATTATGACCGCCATCCTGGTAAGACTTTTTTTTGAGGGGCTGGAAAACGTCTGAAAGAGGGCTTGGGCTTGGTTATTCTTGCTCGGATGGGACACCACGAGGAAATCCTGCTGGCGGGGGGGGGAGGGGCTGCTCCCGGAAGCCAAAACTTGCTTCCAAAAAAAAACACCAACAAACAAACAAACCCCAGAACTCCACCAATCAGACCACCCGCCCCGAACTGTGAATCCAAGCGTGGGGACGGAAGGAAACCCGGCTAGCTCAGCTTTCCCAGGAGCTGAGTCAGCACAGGCGCTACCCTCCGCCTACAATTCCTAGCAGCCCTCGGGGCGGGCATGCGCGCTGGGGGCCGGGCCGCGCCCCGTCGCGCGGCGTGGCGCAGGCGCGGCGGGCGGGTTGAGTAAAGCCCGCGCGGATTGGCCGGCGTCCGGGCCCGGGAGGGGGCGGCGCTCCGTGACGGAAGCCGCGAGGGCAAATGGCGGCGCGATGGTCCAAGGCCCTGCTCGCAGCAGCAGCAGCGCCGCCGCCATCGTAGTCGTCGTCGTCTTCTTCCCCCCGGCGCGCAGGAAGCGGCGGCGCAGGGGGCGGCGGAGGCGGCGCCGCCGCGTCCTCCCGCCCTAGGCCGGCCGCGGAGGCTCGCTCGGCTCCGGCGGCGGCTGAGGCGGCTGAGCGGCTGCCCGCCGCTCCTCCCGGGCCTCCTGAGGTAAGCAAAGCGGCAAAGGCCCCGCTCAGGCCTCGGCCTCGCCGGCTTCCTCCGGGCTGATCGGAACCGCCTCATGCCCGGGACTGGACGACGCCGCTTCTCGGCCCGGGGATGGAGGCGGAAGGCGCGCGTCTTTTGGCGGAAAGCCAGGCAGGCGCCGGGGGCGGAAATGGCCGGGTGGGGGTGGCCCGGATCAGCGGGCATTTCCTGGTGGTCTCCTCTCCGCAATGACCTTTTTTTCCCCCCCTCTCTTGCCCCCACCCCCCACACAAACACAACTTCGTGGTTCTCTCTCCAGGTCTGGATGGGGAACGAAGGGGCCGCCCTTGCTCTGGGCCCTGTTCCTGAGGGGGCGGGGCGGATGGAGGGCAGCTGAGAAAAAGGGGGGGGGTGTGGGGGGGGCCTTTGGAGGCCCCCATTTAGCCTTCTCTTTCTCTGTCCCACCCCTCCAAAAAGAAAGAGAGAGAGAGAGAGAAAGAGAGAAAGAGAGAGAGAGAGAGAGAGAGAGAGAGAGAGAAAGGCGGGGAAGGGATCCCGGATGTGGCTGGCCTGGCTTGGATCTGGCCAGCTTAATTCTGGAGTCATCCCACACTTTGTGTAGACAACTTTCTTGGCAGCGTTGTGGTGGTGGCTGAGGATATCCTTGGCAAAGGAAAACAGTAGGTAGGTAGGTAGGGGAGGGAAGGAAGGAAGGAAGGAAAGAAAGAACGAACGAACTCACGTAGGTAGGTAGGTAGGTAGGGAAGGGAGGGAGGGAAGGAAGGAAGGAACTAACTAACTAACGTAGGTAGGTAGGGGAGGGAAGGAAGGAAGGAACTATAACTCACGTAGGTAGGTAGGGGAAGGAGGGAAGGAAGGAAGGATGGAAAGAACTAACTCACGTAGGTAGGTAGGTAGGTAGGGGAGGGAAGGAAGGAAGGAAGGAAGGAACGAACTAATTAACTCACGTAGGTAGGTAGGTAGGGGAAGGAGGGAAGGAAGGAAGGAAAGAACTAACGTAGGTAGGTAGGGGAGGGAGGGAAGGAGGGAGGGAGGGAGGGAAGGAAGGAAGGAACGAACTCACTCACTTACTCACTCACTCACTCCCGGCTTCTCCCAATGGTGGGTAAGGGAGTCATTTCAGACAAGTCCTGTCTAATTTGAGGCTCCGGCTGAGCTCCCTTGGGAGCGTGAAACTTCCTAGCCTAATTAGACATAATTGTAGGGAGAGAAAAAGAAGATAATAAGGTGTTCTCTGTCTCTCCCTCCTCCTCCTCTCCTCCCCCTTTCCCTTCATGCTAAGTCTGAAATTTTTGCCCTGGTAAAGATCATGGGTTTCTTGAAATCGTTCCTGCCAGCGTAAAACTGGGAGGGTGGGGATGATAGAATTGGATATAACGAAGGGTTAGTTAGAGTTGCAGACCGGATCTCGGTCGGGGACTGGATCGGATTGTGTGATCAGATCTTTCGGGGAAGAAGGGACTAGGTCAACTGGATCTCGAGTCGGGCGGGATTGGATCGGAGGGAATTAGATGCGGTGAAGAAAAAGCCGCTGGAGTTGCAGACTGGATCTCAATCGGGGACAGGACCGGATTGTATGATCGGAGCGTATTGGGAAGAAGGAAAAGGTAAAAGAGTCAGAGCTGTCCCCGCTTTTTAGTTTCGATATGTAAATACCAGTTGTTAATCAACATTTTATAGCTCATGTGAAGTGCATAGATTCCTTGGCTGCAACAGCAGTTTCTGATTCACTCTTGGGTTTTTTTTCTCTTCCCAGTAATACTACACTTGAACTTGTCTCCCCACAGTAGACTTCCTTGGCGAGAAAAACCATTTGTCAGCCATTACTAAAATACTTTGATGAATGCCACCAGTGTTCCTTTATGCCAGAGTTAGTTCCTTATACAAGTACAGATTACCTGAGACCTGGCAGTTCTGTTAGCACTTTTGTTTTGTACAAAGCATCTCCAGATCACTGCATTTCCACTGCCTTAATATCTAGAAAACTTCAATATATTTTAATGCATCTGGAGTATTTGGTTCAGAAAAGCTGTACCATGAACAAGTAGTGTAGGTGTGTTTTCAGGTAGAAAGTCAGTGGTCTGACTGGATCTTCTGTAATGTAAATACTCTAGTTAACATTCAAGCATCTAAATATGCTTTTAGGTGAAGCTTGTTAACGTTTCTGCTCTTTAGACAAATACCAGTCTCAGGGTATACTTAGGATGGGTTGTATTTATACATAGACAATTTTTTAAGTTGAGACCGGTGAAAAAAGTGTAATTCTCTTTGTAGTCTGGCAATAATCAGTCATAACTGTATTGTCTAGACCAGCGGTTCCCAACCTTTTCTATACCCTGCACGCCTAGAACGCTTCAGATATATTCTCACACCCCTTGCAAAAGTTCAAAATAACGGCAACAAATTATGCATATACACTATAATTTTGAAAACTCAAGTTTTTGCACCCCCTGGAATATTGTCACACACCCCCAGGGGGTGCGAGCACCCCCCCACCCCAGTTGGGACCCCCTGGTCTAGACAATACTTTGGAGATGACTTGGAGTGTTTTTGTGCGATAATGTATTAAAAAATACAGGCTGTATTCACAAGATTTGTTTACCACTTAGCAAACTTCTCTGGGATCACATTACAAGTTGAAGTATACATTAGCTATATGGGCCGAATTAATTCATTAGGGAGGCTAGTTTATGAGGACATGAGAATGGCCCTCCAGGATCAGGTGAAGATGTTATAAGCCTAGCCTTAAACAGTTGTCCCATTTTTATCTGTGAAAATATGCTGGATGAAGAAGTCATTTATTTTATGTAAGTCACTCAAATTCCTTATTAACATCCACAGTGTTTGGGGGCAGGGAGGACATGTGTTTTTTTTTAATCTTTGTATCAGGGTTGATGAAATTTGACAGGTGGCATTGGCTTTTATTCACTCTAAAAAACTTGTACCTGTAAGACATTAAATATGGAGCAGTTCCTTCATCTTCAGCTGTTTCCTCCTCTTCCTCTTGCAATATTGATTTATACATAGGGAGTGGTTACAGTTTTCAACCATAGATAAAATGGTTTTACGTTGACAAAACCATTGGCAATATTTTCCTATCACATGCCATACAGTTTGGGGGGAAAGCAAACGTCTTCAAAACAACTCTTGGCATTTTCTATTTGTGCAGGCAACGTGTAAAGAACCCACCGTGCCATCATTTTGGGCGGTTTCATCACCTCTGGAGCGATTTCTTTTCATGCAGCTCCATTCAAAACGCCAGGGGTTTTTGTTCACCGTTTTAAAAGTGCGAAATATGCGAAAGTTCCTTTCAATAAAGTCAAAGTTGTATTTTAAAGCCATTTTTTTTCTTTCTTTCCACAGAGAATATGAAACAGGCGTCAAAATGACATCCAGATTTGGGAAGACATATAGCAGGAAAGGGGGTAATGGCAATTCAAAATTTGACGAAGTTTTTTCCAACAAACGGACCACTCTTAGCACGAAATGGGGAGAAACTACCTTTATGGCCAAGCTAGGCCAGAAAAGGCCCAACATTAAGCCAGATATCTCTGAGATCCCTAAGAAACCCAAAGTAGAAGAGGAAGCAATAGAAGATCCCTTTGGATTTGACAGCGATGAAGAATCTTTGCCAGTTTCTTCCAAGAATATTTCCCAAGCGAAAGGCTCCGCTCAGATGGAGTCGGTTGAAGTTTCTCAGCCTGGAGATTTCTCTTCTGTTCTCGAGTCTAATAGCAGATTTCCTCCCTCGGTTGGTGAAGACGCCTTGTCCAGCAAAGGTGTGTCTTTTGATAATGCCACGCACGACTTGAAAGAGAAGAATTCGGCCAGAAACATGGCAGAAGACTTCAGAAGCGCTAACCCTCTAGCTTCAGGTATGTTTGCGTAGTGTAGTTGTGGACAAAGTTGACGACCGTTAAGCCGGTGTGGCAAGCTAGCTAGCCAGTCAGTCGTTGTCTTTGGCAAATGCTAGTTTTGTGATTTGAGTTACTCCAGTTGGCGCTTGCTTGGCAATGGGTGGTGGGGGAAGAAGGCAGTTTTGGACACGTCTCCTATTCTGAAGTTTACTATAAGGAGATGAGAATCTTTGCAACGTTTGGCAAATTAAGTCTGCCTAATCTGTTTTTCTAAACAACCAAAATGTAAAATTGTAAAAAAAAAAAAGCATCAACATCAGAATCCCTTTAATCCTGAAGTAAGTGAATACGAATTAAAAAAAAAACATATAAGAGGCCACATGTTCAACACAAATGTATTCCCTATCGTAGCAGTATTACAGAATCAGCAAAACCTTCCAACGTGAAACATCTTGTATTGTTTAAAATACGCTTCCGGTACTGAACTTGGATCTGTCAGTTAAAATGTATGGTCTTAATATGATACTAAAGAACACAACTCCTTAATGAAGGGATGTACAAAAGTACTCTGGGAACAAAATATTCTAGGGAAGGCCAGAGCGTTCTGTTTCTCCTCTGGATGACGCCAAGCTGGCTTCTGGTGAGAAGGAGGAACGAGAAAGCTACCAAAATAGCTGGATTGGCAGGGTCTGAATGAGAAACAACTTATAGGCAACTCTGACATTTATTTATTTTTTACTTCCTGGAACAACAAGATTTGTTATACTTATACACAGTCTGTTGTATTAGTTTGTATAGAGGAACATTGCAGGTTCATTGGTCTGAAATGGGCATTTAAAAAAAAATCTAAAGAAAGATTTCTTTAAGTAGGATAATACATACGGAACAATAGTAGCCACAGTAGCTCTAAATGGTACTTTAGCTATCCATTGTTATTCTTTTCCCAGACAGTTTGCTAATCCCAGCCATTAAAATCTTCTATAATCTCAAGAGCAGAGGGCCTGTTTTTGGAAACATCACTTACAATGATTTGCATACAGGGGTGATTTCTTTGCAACAGTAATATTGCTATAGTCCTATTTGGATCACTAAACGGAAACGATGATTGGGGTAATTCATTTCAGGAAGTTACCAGAGGTGCTATCTGTTCTATAATGCTTTATTCCACTTCCTATTCTGTTTACTGGGGCAGTTTGCATCTACAAATACACTCATCAAACCTCATGGCATTCATAGGCTAAAAAACTCCCTTTATTGATATTTACGGTATATAACATTTTCAGCAAATCCAAAGCTTTTTGGTAACCTTAAGCAATCTTTGTAAAACTGTAGGGTGTACCTGATTACCACTAAATGGCTTTCAACTTTTCAGTTTTGGAATAGTTAAAATTCAGTTACTTACTATCTCTGTTTAAGTAGTGTGTTAAGTGAAGGTGTTGTCTTAAAAGAACTGGGCCTACTGGAAGAATAGAAATGTAATTGTAATGGCCTTCTGCTCCGTTTTGAAAGTGGGTACATTTCTACCCATGCGGTAGAATAGGAACGTAACAAGTGCTAAAACATGTAAATATCACCTGTGAATAAAAGTAAGTTAATGCAGGAATAAGTAGAAAAAAAGAGAGGCATGTTTTGTTCTCTTGCTATAAAGTCCAACTGTTTTAAATTACATATGAAATGTTATTGTAGAACTCTGTGAATCTGTGTATATGTTTGTGTGTGTGTGTGTGTGTATGTATATACACACACAGACACACATATTTGTGTGTGTGTTGGTTTCTGGAAATACTGAGCCTTAAAAAAAGGATGCAAAATTGAAGGTTTTAATAGAACTCAAGCTTCGAGTGAAAATCATAGGGTAATAATACTATTCATTAGTGAAATCCACCTGCTCAAGAATTGAAAGAAAAACATATGGTGTTTACTTACTCAGATGAAATCCCACAGAGTAATAGTCATCTGGATTCCTAAAATCCTTAGTAAAATAACAACTCTTCATTCACTAGACATGTGCCTGCATATATAGTCAAATTATAGTAACATATACCTATATTTATAAAATTAAGCAAAGTTCAGGTTTGGTATTTCATAACTGCAAGTGAAGAAATTGTTTTGGTTTCTTTCTAGGTTCTAGAAACTTGAGTCATTTAAAACAAAATTGTGTCCTCATCAAATTGCACTTCAGCTAGTAGACCCAGTGCCGTTGGAGTGCTAATTTTTTATTTTTTTATTTATTGCTATTTTCTTTTACCTTCCGCACTTTTTGTGAGAGTTAAAGGCATTTTGCTTGAGCATCAGATTGCATGTACCTGTCTTGTCATATTAGACCATAGTTTATTGTCACCCAAATGAGCCACAGTGAACTTAATACTTGGCTGCCTCTCTCTTCTGTGTGGCTGGGAGATGAAAAGCTCAAATTATGGTCAGTGTCTGTACTGATCAAACGATTAACACATTAAGAATACAGTTATTTAGCTGGTTAATCCAAACATGTTGAACAATTAATTATTAAAGCCTTTAAGATTAACCATAGCTAACATCTAACAAAATAACGATCTGTAATTTAATCAGAAAAGGAAGAAGCAAAAAGTACTGGAAGAAAATGGACAATAGGAGATTTGTGGCTTATCTGAGTTGCACTAAACTGTGGTTTAGGGCGGTGTGCAAATTCTGCTATCGTGCATATTTAAGGCAGCTGTTATAATTTGCAGTACTGTCCTATATTGATGGCCACTGTTGCCAGATATATCATTTTATCTATCCATGGCAGATACTTCTCTTATTTTTCCCCCCATAAAGTTCAGGTTTTCTGCTCTGTCTGGAGATATCTAATGTTCGAAAGCATCACAATGACTTTTGCACCTTCTGTCTTTTTTGATAGTAGTACTTTGGTGCGGGTTGTCTTGAGTTATAGTTGGGGGAGGTGTTTACTTAATGTTTCTCTTCTGATACAAACATTAGTCTATCAGTACAACATCACGCTGCCGTAAATAAGTTAGTTGTAATGCCGAAATTGCCTTTAAGTGTCTTCCAAAACGGAGGTGAATCAAGACAAACGTTAGGAAACTGGGCCCAACATTTATAACTTCTCATTAAGTGATCTGGAGTTATAAATGAGAAGAGAAGTAACCAAGTTTGCAAATGATATCGAATGATTTACTGTAATTAAGCCCCTTTCCCCTCCTCATCCCCAGTCTCTTCCCTCCCACCCCCCCAAAAAATGGAATTAAGAACTTTAGCAAGAATTTCAGACTTGGGGAAATTGAGATTACAATGGCGAATGCAGCTCTAGTATTGTAAAACATTTCTAGTATTTTAACTGTAACATGTTTTTTGAATTGCAAGCCACCCAGAGTCATCGACTGAGATGGGTGGCTATAGAAATGGAATGTATGTATGTATATATGAATGAATGAATGAATGAATGAATGAAACTGTGTTTCTGCGAAAGAAAGACCCGGTCTTACTTTCTTTCGGGCTCTGAAGTAAGCACTAGGATTTACTTTTGGGGAGGGCTTAAATTTTTGCTGGTACCCATAGGCCACGAGCACGCAGGGGTTGGGGCAAGGCCTGCGCATGGAGTGGAGAAGCAACACAGCGGCGAGAGCGAGGTGGCAGACCAGGTATGGTACCTGGGCAGGGAAGCCGTGTGCCCTTCCTGTGCCAGGCCAGCCCCTGGAGCCCCACGCTGGCCGCTCTGGGTGTCGGCGGGAAGGGGTGGGGGGCAGCCAGGCCAAACAAAGTGGCAGGTGGAGCACTGGAGGCTCGGGGAGGAAAGATGGTGATGCGGACGGGCACCCATGCCTTTCCATACCCGACTGCCAGCCCTGTGCTGTGTCTCCTTCACGATCTGATGCCATGTGCAGAGAAACAAGAAGTTTGTGGCAGAAGAAAAGGTCAATCAATTACAACTTCTTGTGGGAACCCCCCCCCTCTGTTTTTTGGTGTAGGGCTTATATTAGCCAGAACCCACCCCCACCCCCCAAAATAAGCTAGGTCTTATTTTATGGCTAGGTCGTGTTTTCGGGGAAACACAGTATAAGCAAATAGGAAGTCATAACAGTTGGGTCGAAGGCCGGTCCAAACTAGATGTATTTGCTGATGGGGTCAGCATTGGTAGCGGTTCACCGCCAGGAAAAGACTAATTCAGAGCGATAGCGGACAACTTAAATGAAAATATTGTTCCATTCTGTGGCTGCTGTTCTTGTTGTTGTTTTTTTAAAAAGGAACTGGAAATAAAAACACAGCTGCCATTTTGTTGACCTCTATAATAATACGTTATGCAGTTCAGGTCGCTGTGTCTCAGAAAGAATAAGTGAAATTGGAGAAAAAGCACAAAAGGGTAACCTGACTCTGAATGTGCCACCAGTGGCCCAGAGTTCTGCTTGTGCATTCTTTAAGATTGACTTCTATAGCAATGGAAGCCAAGATTAGATTTATCATACTCTTTGATTCAGGATTCCCAACCTTACATTATTGTAAAGCTTGGGTCCTCTGAAGTGAAACGATATTTTTATTTTTATTTTATTTGATATAAATGGGCATACCAAGTTAAGCCCGTAAGGGGACCAGTCAAGGCTTATCTTTGTCCCTTTTCAGAACATGCAGATTCTGTAAGGGATGTTTGGCTCAAGCTCTTTAAGAACTGCAAATTAAACTACCTCTCATGAGTGCCGTTAACGAGAAGATCTGATGATGTGGACATTTGAAATAGAATAAACTTTAGGCAAGTCCATTAGTTTAGATGTATCCATTTATGAGCAGGCTCCATTGAGGTCACATCAATCATTAATCATATTGAGGTCATATTAATCGTATTGATAAATGGGATGCGTTTCAAAAGGGCTTTAAAAAGGTTTTAGGGTAGTCATCTTGCTTTAAATATAGAGTTACAATATGTAGCGTTTTTCTGCTAACTGCTTTTAAGTGATCCTTTCAACAAATCATTAAATAGTCGAGCTTTTTTTTCCCTCCAAAACCTACATATAATCGGAAAGGGTGCAAGAGATGCAGTGTTAAATAGGGATGTGCAGCATTTTGTATTTAGGAGCTCTGGCATACACACAGTGCCTCTTTGTAACACTTTAAAGCAGCTGCCTCTTTTTCCGACATCCTGTGGAGGCCTTCTGTGATGATAGCAATAATGTCAGGAAAAGATGGTTTTGCTGACTAGTTGCTGGCAAACACAACAGACTGTACATACTCCCCGAGCACCGCAAAGCCACAGAGGCCCTTTGCAGCCCTAAGATTTTTTTTTGTTTTTTTGGAGAAATAAGATGCAGCAATATATAAATTACGTGTGCTTGCTTCATTCACGATTCTGTATTTCCCTCCTTGTTTGAATGGAATAGGAATTCTAATTTGCAAATGATTTCAGAGCTAATATTTAGCTTCAGGTTGCTTCAGGTTTTACCCACTCTTGAAATGACTCACGTAGCATCCTTAGTTTCCCTATCATTCAAAGGGAAACCTTGTGGAAAGGAAGAAAAAAAATGTCTGCTGCTATTGGCTCTCAAGAAATGACACGCTCAGCGGTACGTATATGAATAGATGATATTTCTGCTCATTCAATAGTCTCCCCCCCTTCCCCCCCTTGTGGTTCTAACTATTTCTTAATGTGTCATCTCGCTTAATTAATTTGTGGTTTTATGGTGCATCACCCTGAAAGCTGCTCGTCCCAGCTTCTGCCAACCTAGCAGTTCGAAAGCACGTAAAAACTGCAAGTAGAAAAATAGGGACCACCCCGGTGGGAAGGTAACAGCGTTCCGTGCGCCTTTGGCGTCTAGTCATGCCAGCCACATGACGACGGAGACGTCCTCGGACAAGCGCTGGCTCTTCGGCTTTGAAACGGAGATGAGCACCGGCCCCTAGAGTCGGAAACGACTAGCACGCATGTGCGGGGGAACCTTTACCTTTACCTTATATAAGCTATAAGTATAAGTATATAGCTATACTTATATAAGCTATACTTATGCTATAATTAATCTTAGAAATAAGCAAAGGGATAAAATAGCTCTTAAGATTCCAATATATCACAATATATGATAACCAGTTGGGTCTAGTGGTTAAGGCATCCGACTAGAAACCAGGAGATGTGAATTCTAGTGCCCCCTTAGACATGAAAGCTGGCTGGGTGACTTGGGCCACTCGCTCAGGTTGTAAAATTGGTCACAGTCCCATGGTGACCTGCTTAACAACCACCCTAACTTAACGACCGTAAATCCGGGATCAATTACAGTCAGACGACCTGTGTGGCTTTCAGTCCGATCTAAAATGGCTGACAAATGTACTTCGCTAATAGCAGTACTTTTATTTGGATATGCACTTAATATAACAGAATACCAGAGTTGGAAAGGACCTTGGTGGTCTTTTAATCCACCCCCTGCTCAAGTAGAAGACCCTATACCATTCTGGACAAATGGTATTTTCTTCTGAAAAGCCTCCAGTGTGGAAGCACCCACAACTTCTGGAGGCGGGTTGTTCCTCTGAATGATTGCACTCACTGTCAGGAAGTTTCTCCTTAGTTCTAGGTTGCTTCTCTCCTTGGTTAGTTTCCATCCGTTGCTTCTTCTCCTGCCCTCAGGTGCTTTGGAGAATAGCTTGACCCCCTCTTCTTTGGGGCAGCCCCTGAGATATCGGCAGAGTAGTGATATCTAAGAGCAGTGTCGCAGTCTCCCACAAACACTATCCTGTGGGTTAGGCTGAGCTTAGAGTGGGTGATTGACTGGCCTCTGTTCCCAATGCAACATGAACCCTTGCTGGCTCTCATTCAGAAAATATCATTTCATTGAGGTATTTTCCCTGAAATTTCCCTCTTGCTTGGGCCGAAGTGTGTTTGTCTTCCTCGATGTGACGGTGTCCTTCACTCAGTATCTGGTGTACAGAAAACGCTCTAACCAAGATGCTTAGCGTTGAAGTCAAACTTGCCAAACTAGGGAAGACGTTATTTACTGAAAACATCTGCTTTTTGGAATTGGTTGACAAAAATGCTATTGAACTCATTTCAATTGGTAGGATCGAGTGTATATATATATATATATATATATATATATATATTCCTTTCACTGGTTTTTATTTTCCAGATATCGAGCTGAATTATCCCGAGGACAACGAGAACAGCCATTTCCTCTACAAGAATGCCGAAGACAATAGCGTTAACGCTCAAATAGCAGAAATTTCTGGATACAACATTGAAATCAAGGAATCACATGACTCTTGGGATTGCCATCTTGCCAACCGAGACTCTCCCTCAGACGTATCCCACGCTAAAGGATCACTAATAACTGGCTTATATGATTGGGAAGACGAGAACGAGGATGCCCAAAGAGGAGAATATATCCTGGGATTTGACGACGAGGCACTTTCGGAGATAAAAAACAAGGACGAAGAGCTCGTCAAGGAAGAAATGGAGAGCCCAAAGGAAGCCATTAATGAAGAACTGATGCAAACTGTTCTCAGGCCGAGTAATTGTCGGACATACTGTAGATCAAATAAAACAAAATTGCAGGGAATGTCAAACTTTGATAAGCTGCTGGATGGCACTCTTCAACCTCTCGCCAAAGCAAACAGTGATTCAAACGCAGATGGTGCGAATCCAGTCAGGAAGGTTGCTTTAAGTAGTGGGACCAGTTTTAAAGGCACAGGAAGGACTAGAGACTATACTGTTCTTCACCCATCCTGCTTATCGGTTTGCAACGTCACCATACAAGACACCATGGACCGCATGGATGAATTCGCCACGGCCACGCCCACCGACCTGGGGGAAGCGGGCCGCCTGAGGAAAAAAGCCGACCTTGCCACGGCCAAGTCCACCACCCGATTCCGACCGAGCAATACCAAATCCAAGAAAGACGTCAAGTTGGAGTTTTTTGGCTTCGACGACAACGACGAAGGCGGGGGTGGCGAAGGTGGGTCCAGAACCTCGGGGAGCTCCAATTACAAAATTAAATACTTTGGTTTCGATGACTTAAGCGAAAGCGAGGACGACGACGAAGAACGACTGTTGGAGCGGAAAGCCAGTAAGAAAAGAAGCAAAACCACGGCCGCCGCTTCTTCGCAGCATTCCACTTCGGATGGAAATGAGAGCTACTCTCAGGATAGCCAGTCAAGTTCCAATTCAGGTAAGTCAGCATCTCCGTGGATGTTTTTAACAGACGTGGTTTGCTCCCTCGGGTAGAGGGAACTGACTCGCTAAAGAGAATAAGCCGCCAATTTTGATCTGTGTCTTTTGATGAAAAACCAGAGGAGAAGTAAGTTACCGCCGAAGACAGATGAACTGAATTTTCCTCATTAAATTGAGAGTCTGAACACTGTGTTAAATTATAATATAAATCTAATCTACTTTAGCAGAGTCAACCTTGTTGGGTGACATTTGCTCCCATGGTCCAGTAGACTAATTTATTTATTTTTTTAAAGTCTCTGCTTCTTGACACTAATCTGACTCATTATACATCCTAATCAATAACATCGAGACTTTGCTATATCAAGAGGCCTTAAAAAAATAGATGAGCAAATTCTCATCTGCCTGTGTTTATCCACCTCTGGAAAACAAACTTTGTAGAAAAACTGAATATCTGGATCCTTAGAGAGACTTTTCCATCCTAACATGCCTAATGTTAAAAGTACAGAATGACACTAATTTTGAATGTGCAGAATTATGTTATTTTAGAACTCTTCCAACACAAAAGTATAACGAAAAAGGAATAGTAAACTGAATGCATCCTTGGATTCAATGTAAGTGTTGAAGTGATTCAGGTAATGGAAAACCAAGACAACCTGAAGACTTTCTAACAAAGTCTTGCTTATCTATCCTGCATTTTTATATAGCTTAATGTTTGATAGAGAGAAGTAACTTGAAACTTTATAAAGGTAATTATTGGGTCTAAACAATAGCAGGTAACATACATTTGATTCCAGAGTCTTTATTTGTGGACATTTGTTAAAGTGATACAGTGAATTGCTTGTGAAATAATTAGAAGTACATGTTGTAAATTTATTTCATTTACTGAAAAGATGCACAATCTACAAAAAAAAAACAACCTTCCATCAACTTACGAAGGAAGTGAAACTAAGTAAAAATGGTTGAACTGTGTCAATAATAGACTGGTTAATTTTTTAAGATAAGATAAGATTAGATAATGATTTAGCCACGATAGAAATAATTTAATCGCAAAGTAGGGAGAGATTTACATTTCAACTAGGCAGTAAAGAAATTCTTCGGTTAAAAATAAATATTTTTCTTAAATGACAGAATTCTCTTATTACAATGATAACATCCCTTCTTTGCGTATATTTCAAAAGAAACTCCCCTGATACTTAATTGGGTCTCTAAATTCGCTTAAAAAGATCGAGAAAGAATCCAATTGCAGTCAGATAGCTAGCTCTTGGTAATGTGCCAAAATAAATAATGTTTTATGATCTCATGCTATTGAGATTGGTTGGATTTCTTCAATGGAAATTGTGTTTAGCTTCCGTTGCCAGTTCATAAATTTTATTTACTTTATACGTCATATTCATAATGATTTGAGACCCTGGGCAGTGTACATTTAAAAAGGCAATCGTAAAAACCAATAATTACAACACAAAGTTCCATTAGAAAGTGGTTTGTTTTTCACTGCAGATAGAGGAGGGTTGGCTGTGAGAGCTTACCGTTCAAATGACTATAGAATAGCTGAGTTAGTATTGTCATTAAACTGCTACTGAACTTTGGAAGGAAGTACTATGCAGTAATAGAAATGGAGATATTCATTTGAACTAGTGTTTTTCAAACTTAGCAAAGTAAAGATATTCAACTCCCAGAATTCCTCAGCTGGTACGCAACTTAATTGACTTAAGATAAAGGAGGATCTGGACAGAACACTGGGCGCTATCTAACAAAATGAAATTCAATGGTGAAAAAAAGTAAGGTTCTACATTTAGGCAAATGTATACCAAATGCACAGGTATAGTATAGGGGGTACCTTGCTCAATAGTAGCAACTGTGAGAGGGATCTCGGAGTCCTAGTGGACAATCACTTCAATATGAGCCAGCAGTGTGCTGCAGCTGCCAAAAAAGCCAACACAGTTCTAGGCTGCATTAACAGAGGGATAGAATCGAGATCACGTGAAGTGTTAATACCGCTTTACAAGGCCTTGGTAAGGCCTACACTTGGAATACTGCATCCAGTTTTGGTCACCACGATGTAAAAAGATGTTGAGACTCTAGAAAGAGTACAGAGAAGAGCAACAAAATGATTAGGGGACTGGAGGCTAAAACATATAAGGAACGGCTGCTGGAATTGGGTATGTCTCGTTTAATAAAGAGAAGGACGAGGGGGGGACATGATAGCAGCCTTCCAATATCTCAGGGGCTGCCCCAAAGAAGAGGGAGCCAAGCTATTCTCCAAAGCAGCTGAAGGCAGGACAAGAAGCAACGGATGGAAACTCATCAAGGAGAGAAGCAACCTGGAACTAAGGAGAAACTTCCTGACAGTTAGAACAATTAACCAGTGGAACAACCTGCCTCCAGAAGCGGTGAATGCTCCAACACAAAGTTTTTAAGAAGAGACTGGACAGCCATTTGTCTGAAATGGGATAGGGTTTCCTGGCTGAGCAGGGGGTTGGACTAGATGACCTCCAAGGTCCCTTCCAACTTTTTTATTATTATTATTATTACTATAATTCCACTAAGTGAAGGTAGACTTATTCCCTATCATACCAACTGCTGCTCTATTTGGGAAATCAGCGGTATCTTGCTTGAGGTTTGCAAATATTTAGGAATCTGCTTTCAGTCTTTCATCCTTTGATAACGCCAAGACAAAAAAACAGCCATCTGTGTCCATAAGCTGGTTGGAGTATAATCAATAATTTGGAGCTAAGACTGTATTTCTCTGCAGTACTCAGAACTATTGATTCCATGTGTTTTTGTTCTATGCTGAGCAGACCTTTTTGGCTGGAGCCAAGTGAGGCTTTCTTAGTAGGCCATGGGAAAATTAGTCTTCTGAACTATGGGTTGAAACAAATTCAGTCTCTCCTCATGAACCAGTTTACTTCATCTTGGAAAAACAGACTTGTTCTTTTGCAGTCTTTCAGCTTAACCCCTCGTTAATGTTGGGAGAGGAGAAAAGGTGGAAAAAAATCCTGGCCATTGCTAATTGTTGGAAATGTGATGGCTTTGAATTAGGTTTGAGCAATTTGAGTAGTTTGGTTACGTATTTCCCCTTCCAGAGACCGATGATGCTTGTTACTTGTAATAATCTCCTCTGTTCATTTATCGCTTTAATTTATATCGTTTAATTTGTATTACATGTGTTCTCTTTTGGTGTTTGTTCGCTTCCATCTCCTCCCCTATATGTTTTGTTCCCCACTTTGCTTCTTAATGCATATTACATCTTTTTTTTTAATGTCCAGCATCCGTTTGAACATATCCAGTGAAGAAGAATCTAGTACAATATCTGGCTCTTGGTGCCACTGTCAAATTGCTGTTATAGTTGGATATTTTTTTCCTCCTAACAGTCATCCAAATTGCCTTCTTGGTTTGCCTTCTCTATTATTAAATACAGGACATGCTTTAAAAACAAATACTGCTTTGCTGTTCAACTTAATAGCACTTTCGCATTACAAACAGTTTATAAAATACGTCTTTGTGTAAGTGGTGGCCTTTTTCTTTAGTTACAGGGAAGGGACTGTTAGTAAGGGATCCGTGCATTAAGTATAAATATAATTATAAAGTTTTGAACAGTGTCTAGTAACTAGCATAACATTCTAGTGGTCATCCTCTCTTGACTAATTTAATTTATTGGTTATGAAATGTCAGTGATTATACCGACAGAAGTAGCTATACTTGCACATGTGTATCATAATTTCTACTTTTAAAGAGACATAACCCTCTTAAATCTTAAAACCTCCAGATGGAAGGGTTTGCCTGTAAATGATATTTGTCCTTCCATTTCAAAACACTCTTTCTGAATTCATGGCTGGAGGGTACTGTGTGGGGTGAACTCAGATCAAATCCCAGCCCTGTGATCCTATCTTGGTAAGGCTGTTTTCAAGTTAAAACGTTTTAGCAAACACACAGCTCCTGTTTCAAATTCCCTGCGTGCAAAGTGGGGTTTTGGAAAAGGATGGAAGTTTTATTAAGAGGCAGGTTACTGGGAAGAAGCACACACCTTTCAAAAAGTTGTAGAATCAAAAGTATGAATGCGTTAAATGTTAAAAGTAGAGTCATTTTCGATTGGGAAGTGAAAAATACTTATCAATGCATCTTTGTGACCACTGATTCAAGTCCTTATCTATATTTGAAGGGGGGTTGCAGTTAAACCCCTCCCTATGAACCGTGTTTCCCTGAAAATAAGACTGGGTCTCTTTTTTTTTTTGCCTCCAAAAGAGGCACCAGGTCATATAGGTCATATTTTGGGGAATGTCTTATTCACCTCTGGCACCGACAGCCCCACCCAGCAGGTCCACTTCTTCTGGGGCCAAAGGAGCAGTTTCATTCTGCAGTTACATTCCAGCCTGCATTTCATAGTCAGGCCTTTCCGGAAAGCCTATGTAGCTGAGTACCGAGCTATGTATTCAATCCATAGCTTGGTTCTCGGCTGCAGAGGCCTTACAGAACTGAGCTATGTATTGAATCCATAGCTCGGTTCTCGGCTGCAGAGGCCTTACAGAACTGAGCTATGTATTCAATCCATAGCTCGGTTCTCGGCTGCAGAGGCCTTACAGAACTGAGCTATGTATTCAATCCATAGCTCGGTTCTCGGCTGCAGAGGCCTTACAGAACTGAGCTATGTATTCAATCCATAGCTCGGTTCTCGGCTGCAGAGGCCTTACAGAACTGAGCTAAGTATTGAATCCATAGCTCGGTTCTCGGCTGCAGAGGCCTTACAGAACTGAGCTAAGTATTGAATCCATAGCTCGGTTCTCGGCTGCAGAGGCCTTACAGAACTGAGCTATGTATTGAATCCATAGCTCGGTTCTCGGCTGCAGAGGCCTTACAGAACTGAGCTATGTATTCAATCCATAGCTCGGTTCTCGGCTGCAGAGGCCTTACAGAACTGAGCTATGTATTCAATCCATAGCTCGGTTCTCGGCTGCAGAGGCCTTACAGAACTGAGCTATGTATTCAATCCATAGCTCGGTTCTCGGCTGCAGAGGCCTTACAGAACTGAGCTAAGTATTGAATCCATAGCTCGGTTCTCGGCTGCAGAGGCCTTACAGAACTGAGCTAAGTATTGAATCCATAGCTCGGTTCTCGGCTGCAGAGGCCTTACAGAACTGAGCTATGGATTGAATCCATAGCTCGGTTCTCGGCTGCAGAGGCCTTACAGAACTGAGCTATGGATTGAATCCATAGCTCGGTTCTCGGCTGCAGAGGCCTTACAGAACTGAGCTATGTTTTCAGTCCATAGCTCGGTTCTCGGCTGCAGAGGCCTTCTGGAAAGGCCTGTGACAGAAATGCAGGCCTGGCTGCAGAAGACGCTTCAGAAGAAGTGGGCCGGCAAGGAGAGGCCTGGCTGCCAGGGAAGTGGGTACGGGGCGTGCGGGGCAGCTGCACACCCCCACCCCTGCCCTAGCTTGATTTTTAGGTGTGTGCCTCGCCCCCAAATTAGGGCTTCTTTGCGGGGGGGGGGTAGGGTTTATATTAGGCCCACCCCCAAAAATCAAGCTAGGGCTTATTTTCGGGGTAGGCCTTACTTTCGGGGAAAACACGCTAGTAACTAATAAAAAATGGGTGTTATATGGAATGAGAGTACATATTTTCAGTTCGTTAGGAAGTTTTTTTTTACTGGGGTTTTGAGAGTAAAGTTAATTTTTTAAGTTTTACGTTGTTATTTTGTAATTGCCTTTTGCTTCCATAGAAGTCCCCTTGTTTTATTGATTAATCAGTTCTAGATAGTTACGCTGGATATTCTGATGTTTTCACCGGTTGTGGAAAGAGCCTTTCTCTATAAATACAGTAGCTTTTGGGGCTAGTTCTGCTGCTCTGTCAGTTCTGCTTGTATATACAGCCATGCATATGGTGACAGCTTCTCTTGTGTTTTTTTTTCCTTCGTGAATTCAGCTTTTATGTTCCTGAAGCCAAACTGAAGCTGATGTTAACTGCACTCGCCATTTGGCTAAAGTTAAATTAAAACACTTTCCTACGATTAACAAATCGAGAATTTGCTTTCTAGAGCTGCTGTTGGTGGTGTGGACATTGGCGATTAGCTAGCCTTTTACTTATAGCATGCATTTGAGGCTTTTTATTTCTCAGTAGGCTGATTTAAATGTCAAGTTCCTCTCAGCCTCCCCATACACACTGCTACTTCAAAAGGAAGGTGTCCGGCTTTCTTTAAAAATAACAGCAAGAAGGAGTAGCTCATTTCCTCCTTGGTTGTAATTTCATGTCTTCCCTCCTCCCACCCCCACTCTCTCAGTGGATCCTTTTTACGTTGACTCATTTTCACAACTCTTCCTCCCCTTTTTTTATCGTTATCGTTGTGGGGAATGTTACATACTCAACCATAGTTGTAATTTGGAGTCCTCTGTTCCTCTTTTAAAATATAGAAGAGCCTGAAGCTACTGTGGTTTTAAGTCAAAAGAAGGTGGCTGTACGTTTTCCCGGAGATAAAATAGGTAAATTTTGCTGCCACTTTTTTTTTTTTGTTGGTTGGTTGGTTGGTTGGTTTAGTACCCTCCTCTGAAAAGTACTGCTGCTTTTTCAAGCAGATGCTCTTAGTCTGTGTTTAATCTCTTCACCTTTGAAACAGACTCCTTTTTTTTTAAAAAAAAAGAGATTTGTTATTTGTTAACCATATAACCTTTATTCTTGTAGAGCTGATGGAGTTCGCAGAAGATTCATCCAGTGTTCCAGAAAGCAATAAGAAATCTACCAACTCACAAGGCGATAAATCTAAAGAAAATACACGGAAAATATTTAGTGGACCAAAGAGGGTAAGTTAGGAACGTTAAAATCAACTTCATAAATTAGTTGCCTTTTCTAACGTAGTTTTCAGACATAGCTGAATCTTTTTAAGCATTGTGGACCCAGATTGTTGGGGGCAATAAGCTGACTTTGTAATAATGCCGCTTGGGGTGTGTGTGAAAGCCCTAATAAGCAGGCATATACATAGAATGAAGGCTACTGCTAAGCTTGTAAGCCGCCCTGAGTCTTCGGAGAAGGGCGGGATATAAATGGAATTAAAATTAAAAAAATAAATTGTATACGTATATGTCTAAAAAATACGCTAATAACCACGAAAAACTCTTACCTGCAGTTCATAGTGGGTCGCAAATGTCCTTACTTAAAAATGATAATTGGGACTAGAATTCTATCACTAAGCAGTGTGGTCATAAAGCATGGTCTTTTGGTGATCTGTGGTGCTTAGTGCCGATAGTCCTGGCAGTTCCCAGTTTCTGTTGTTAAGTGAGGACTTCACATGACTCTGACTTCTGACTTTGTTTGTGGGAAGCTGGCAAAGAAGGACACAAATCAGATCACATAACCGTGGGATGCTGTGATGGTGGCAACCTGGGCCGGTTCACATGACATGCTAGGTCAGGGGTGGGAAACCTTGGCTCTTTTATGACTTGTGGACTTCAACTCCCAGAATTCCTGAGCCGGCATGGCCGACTCAGGAATTCTGGGAGTTGAAGTCCACAAGTCATACAAGAGCCAAGGTTCCCCGCCCCTGTGCTAGGTGTTTGGAAGTTTTGTTTAATCTGTCCAATACTGTATAGTTTCTTAACAATTGGGAGAACTATAAAGCATATTTAATTAATACAGGGACTTGAATGCTAAATGATTGTGGCTCTCATATACTGTGTCACCGCTTATTACATAAGTTTAAAGGTATAATATATGTTAAAATTGTTTTCAACATTTACTCTTTCGGAATCATTTTGAAAAAAATCCCCCCTCTCTAATACCTTTTTCATTAAAATCTACAAGACCAATGACATATTCTCATAGTTTAAAGCAGTGAAATGGGATTTCAGTTTTGATGTTGGAGGATTATCTTTACAACTTAAAGTTAAAATGTAGAAAATATTTTAAGGGAATATTTCTTAGTATTCCCTTATTAAGAGGGAACATTTTGAGAAAAGAAACTGTTATAAAATCTCCTGTTAACTGGTACCTTTAACATGCGGTATTTCTGAAGAACGAACTGGGTTTCTTTCAGACATTAATGTTCTGTTTTAATTTTCAGTCACCAACAAAGGCTGTGTACAATGCTAGACATTGGAATCAGCCAGAATCTGAGGTTCTTCCAGCACCACAAGTGCTGAAAAATCCCAACGTTCCAGTGAGTATGGTATTTTTATACCGCCTTTCTTAAAAAAAATTCAAAGGTTAAGGTCACGCGCATTCACCAGTAGAAAGAAATACTCTGAACAACGGTTGCCAGTTCTCTAGTGGTTAAATTCTGGAACAGAATTTCTGACATCACAACACTCAATTTAAAAACGGTCAGACTTGTGCCATACGAAGAGAGGGATAATGGAATTCGGAAAGCACGTGGAGCAGAAAACGTGCTTTGATTCAGATTTGGAATGAAACAAACCCACTCAATATGTTCTCGATTGGCTGGATTGCATTGGAACAGAATTCTCAATAGAACAGCAGGGAAAGGTTAGCCCAAACCAAAGGAATAAGTGGGTGGTAATCCATGTTGGATACTACCCTCTGACTGAATTGCAGGAAATCTGGGAAAGGGCACGATTTTTTTTTTAAAAGTGA
The DNA here is from genome assembly GCF_964194415.1 of Vipera berus. NCBI lineage: Eukaryota > Metazoa > Chordata > Lepidosauria > Squamata > Viperidae > Vipera > Vipera berus. The sequence goes on along the minus strand of NC_138207.1, from coordinate 97,218,573 downwards.
AGACAAAGTAATTCCTATAGGAAACAAAAAAAAAAAAGACTACTTCTCTGGTCAATTAGCATTTGTTACTCTTAAAAAAGTCCCTTCCCCCACAGAAAATGTAAAAGCCTTTTCAGGTTTTTTTTTAAGCATAACGTTTCTTGGTCTCTTAGAATAAAGAGAGTAACTAAACTCGTTCCTTCCAGTTATAACATGTATTTCAAGTATATCTCCTTTTTGAGACCAGTTTGTGCCAGTCCAAATCTGAAAGTCATAACTATGTGAAGCAAATCAATATACATCCCTTTTGTAATGCCTATCAGCCAGAAAAAAAATGCTGCTCAGCGCCCATCCGTCCAAGTAACTGATTTAAGCTATTCCTTATTTCTCTCGCAGTTTCAAATAGAATATTTTGCTGCCACTTTTTAAAGAATTTTTCCATAGTGTAAGATATTTATGACCTATGATATCAAAAGCCAATCTACAACCCAACGGAGCTTAAATGTGTTTGTCCCAGAAATGAATCACCTTTTTATTATATATTGACCAAAACATTTTCTAAGGCCCTGTTAGAGATAAATAAAAACTTTCCAATGAAGCTGAGAATAGATAACGTTCTATTAAATTTTCATTCTATATACCGGTAAATATGGCCAAAGATGAGCCCGGTAATATTTTTGAAAATTCTGGTAAATAAAGCCAACAGCTTCAAAATGAAATCCTTGGTGGCCTCTTTTCCTATATAACATTCTTCAATAAATTGTCTAACCAAAGCAAATAATGTATAAGGTAAAGGTAAAGGTTCCCCTGCACATGCGTGTTAGTCATTTCCGACTCTAGGGGCCGGTGCTCATCTCTGTTTCAAAGCCGAAGAGCCAGCGCTTGTCCGAGGACGTCTCCGTGGTCATGTGGCCGGCATGACTAGATGCCAAAGGCGCACGGAACGCTGTTACCTTCCCACCGTAGTGGTCCCTATTTTTCTACTTGCATTTTTACGTGCTTTCGAACTGCTAGGTTGGCAGAAGCTGGGACGAGTAGCAGGCGCTCACTCTGTTACGCGGCACTCGGGATTCAACCCGCCAAACTGCCGACCTTCTGATCGACAAGCTCAGCGTCCTAACCCACTGAGCCACCGCGTCCCTAAATAATCTATACTCGGGATTAACACTGGAATATCTCTTAAAGCAGGATTTTCCAGCCTTGGCCATTTTAAGATGCTTGGACGTCAACTCTCAGAATTCCCCAGCTTAGCATAAAATTGCTAAGATTGGGAAGCCTTATCTCAAAAGCATAAATAAATTGTGGAATAATACTGGAATAAAACATTAATTTTACCCCACCAATTTAAGAGAAGCTGAAGGCCAAAAATAAGAATTTAAATTTATTTATTTATTTATTTATTGATGGGATTTATATCCCGCCCTATCTCCCGAAGGACTCAGGGCGGCTAACAACAAAACATATAATAAGTACAGAAATCAAGATAAAAATGAAATTGAGAACATCAGTGCAGTAAATTAAAATTAGAGAATTTAAAAAATGAATTAAAAATACTAAATATAAATTAATTAAAATGCCTGTTAGTCTAGGTCAGCCTGGTGGAACAGGCGTGTTTTGAGGCCGCGGCGAAAGGATTGGAGGTTTTGGGCCATCCGAAGCTCAGGGGGGAGCTGATTCCATAGGGCTGGCGCTCCCACAGAGAAGGCCCTCCCCCTGGGGGTCGCCAGCCGACATTGCCTAGCTGACGGTACCCTGAGGAGGCCTTCTCTGTGTGAGCGTACTGGACGATGGGAATTTGTTCCCGGCAGCAGATGGTCCTGCAAGTATCCCGGACCTAAGCCATGTAGGGCTTTAAAGGTAAGTACCAGCACCTTAAATCTCAAATGCCAAAAGAGTATAATTTCTTTTTTTTTTTTTAAAGATTGCCAGTGCAAGTTTCCTAGAAAGTTTGGAACCATTAGGCTGGAACTTTCTTCTGAGTTGAGATATAGATTTGAGACATACCGTATATACTTGAGTATAAGCCGACTCGAGTATAAGCCGAGACCCCCAATTTCACCCCCCAAAACTGGAAAAAGTTATTGACTCGAGTATAAGCCGATCCGCCGTTCTGCAAGCCTGAATACACAGGAATACCCTGTGTGGCCGCGGCTCGTCGGCAGGTCTCCGTTCCTCCTGCCGACCTTTGGGGAGGTTTGGGCGCCTCCCCAAACCTCCCCAAACGTCGGCAGGTCTCCGTTCCTCCTGCCGACCTTTGGGGAGGTTTGGGCGCCTCCCCAAACCTCCCCAAACCTCGGCAGGTCTCCGTTCCTCCTGCCGACCTTTGGGGAGGTTTGGGCGCCTCCCCAAACCTCCCCAAACCTCGGCAAGTCTCCGTTCCTCCTGCCGACCTTTGGGGAGGTTTGGGCGCCTCCCCAAACCTCGGCAGGTCTCCGTTCCTCCGCGCAGACCTGCCGACCTTTGGGGAGGTTTGGGCGCCTCCCCAAACGTCCCCAAACCTCGGCAGGTCTCCGTTCCTGTTTGGGGAGGTTTGGGCGCCTCCCCAAACCTCCCCAAACCTCGGCAGGTCTCCGTTCCTCCGCGCAGACCTGCCGACCTTTGGGGAGGTTTGGGCGCCTCCCCAAACGTCCCCAAACCTCGGCAGGTCTCCGTTCCTGTTTGGGGAGGTTTGGGCGCCTCCCCAAACCTCCCCAAACCTCGGCAGGTCTCCGTTCCTCCTGCCGACCTTTGGGGAGGTTTGGGCGCCTCCCCAAACCTCCCCAAACCTCGGCAAGTCTCCGTTCCTCCTGCCGACCTTTGGGGAGGTTTGGGCGCCTCCCCAAACCTCGGCAGGTCTCCGTTCCTCCGCGCAGACCTGCCGACCTTTGGGGAGGTTTGGGCGCCTCCCCAAACGTCCCCAAACCTCGGCAGGTCTCCGTTCCTGTTTGGGGAGGTTTGGGCGCCTCCCCAAACCTCCCCAAACCTCGGCAGGTCTCCGTTCCTCCGCGCAGACCTGCCGACCTTTGGGGAGGTTTGGGCGCCTCCCCAAACGTCCCCAAACCTCGGCAGGTCTCCGTTCCTGTTTGGGGAGGTTTGGGCGCCTCCCCAAACCTCCCCAAACCTCGGCAGGTCTCCGTTCCTCCGCGCAGACCTGCCGACCTTTGGGGAGGTTTGGGCGCCTCCCCAAACGTCCCCAAACCTCGGCAGGTCTCCGTTCCTGTTTGGGGAGGTTTGGGCGCCTCCCCAAACCTCCCCAAACCTCGGCAGGTCTCCGTTCCTCCGCGCAGACCTGCCGACCTTTGGGGAGGTTTGGGCGCCTCCCCAAACGTCCCCAAACCTCGGCAGGTCTCCGTTCCTGTTTGGGGAGGTTTGGGCGCCTCCCCAAACCTCCCCAAACCTCGGCAGGTCTCCGTTCCTCCGCGCAGACCTGCCGACCTTTGGGGAGGTTTGGGCGCCTCCCCAAACGTCCCCAAACCTCGGCAGGTCTCCGTTCCTGTTTGGGGAGGTTTGGGCGCCTCCCCAAACCTCCCCAAACCTCGGCAGGTCTCCGTTCCTCCGCGCAGACCTGCCGACCTTTGGGGAGGTTTGGGCGCCTCCCCAAACGTCCCCAAACCTCGGCAGGTCTCCGTTCCTGTTTGGGGAGGTTTGGGCGCCTCCCCAAACCTCCCCAAACCTCGGCAGGTCTCCGTTCCTCCGCGCAGACCTGCCGACGTTTGGGGAGGTTTGGGGAGGCGCCCAAACCTCCCCAAAGGTCGGCAGGAAGAACGGAGACCTGCCGAGGTTTGGGGAGGTTTGGGGAGGCGCCCAAACCTCCCCAAAGGTCGGCAGGTCTGCGCGGAGGAACGGAGACCTGCCGAGGTTTGGGGACGTTTGGGGAGGCGCCCAAACCTCCCCAAACAGGAACGGAGACCTGCCGAGGTTTGGGGACGTTTGGGGAGGCGCCCAAACCTCCCCAAAGGTCGGCAGGTCTGCGCGGAGGAACGGAGACCTGCCGAGGTTTGGGGAGGTTTGGGGAGGCGCCCAAACCTCCCCAAACAGGAACGGAGACCTGCCGAGGTTTGGGGACGTTTGGGGAGGCGCCCAAACCTCCCCAAAGGTCGGCAGGTCTGCGCGGAGGAACGGAGACCTGCCGAGGTTTGGGGAGGTTTGGGGAGGCGCCCAAACCTCCCCAAACAGGAACGGAGACCTGCCGAGGTTTGGGGAGGTTTGGGGAGGCGCCCAAACCTCCCCAAAGGTCGGCAGGTCTGCGCGGAGGAACGGAGACCTGCCGAGGTTTGGGGACGTTTGGGGAGGCGCCCAAACCTCCCCAAACAGGAACGGAGACCTGCCGAGGTTTGGGGACGTTTGGGGAGGCGCCCAAACCTCCCCAAAGGTCGGCAGGTCTGCGCGGAGGAACGGAGACCTGCCGAGGTTTGGGGAGGTTTGGGGAGGCGCCCAAACCTCCCCAAACAGGAACGGAGACCTGCCGAGGTTTGGGGACGTTTGGGGAGGCGCCCAAACCTCCCCAAAGGTCGGCAGGTCTGCGCGGAGGAACGGAGACCTGCCGAGGTTTGGGGAGGTTTGGGGAGGCGCCCAAACCTCCCCAAACAGGAACGGAGACCTGCCGAGGTTTGGGGACGTTTGGGGAGGCGCCCAAACCTCCCCAAAGGTCGGCAGGTCTGCGCGGAGGAACGGAGACCTGCCGAGGTTTGGGGAGGTTTGGGGAGGCGCCCAAACCTCCCCAAACAGGAACGGAGACCTGCCGAGGTTTGGGGAGGTTTGGGGAGGCGCCCAAACCTCCCCAAACAGGAACGGAGACCTGCCGAGGTTTGGGGAGGCGCCCAAACCTCCCCAAAGGTCGGCAGGAGGAACGGAGACCTGCCGAGGTTTGGGGAGGCGCCCAAACCTCCCCAAAGGTCGGCAGGAGGAACGGAGACCTGGGGAGGTTTGGGGAGGCGCCCAAACCTCCCCAAAGGTCGGCAGGAGGAACGGAGACCTGCCGAGGTTTGGGGAGGCGCCCAAACCTCCCCAAAGGTCGGCAGGAGGAACGGAGACCTGCCGAGGTTTGGGGAGGCGCCCAAACCTCCCCAAAGGTCGGCAGGAGGAACGGAGACCTGCCGACGTTTGGGGAGGTTTGGGGAGGCGCCCAAACCTCCCCAAACGTCGGCAGGTCTGCGCGGAGGAACGGAGACCTGCCGAGGTTTGGGGAGGCGCCCAAACCTCCCCAAACGTCGGCAAGTCTCCGTTCCTCCGCGCCCTGCCTGCCTGCTTCTTTCCGCTGCGGAAAGAAGCAGGCAGGCAAGGCGCGGAGTTTGGGGAGGTGCGCGCGCACCTCCCCAAACCTCCCCAAACTTCGGCAGGTCTCGGACGGCGGTGGCTTGGGAGAGGTGCGGGCGATCCCGGAAGCACCAAAGCCTCGGCCGCGCACAAGTCCTCGGTAAGTTTTTTTTGTTGACTGGAGTATAAGCCGAAGTGGAATTTTTCAGCCCAAAAAGTGGGCTGAAAAATTCGGCTTATACTCAAGTATATACGGTAAATGACTTCTTACTTTAGAATAGAATAGAATAGAGCTGGAAGGGACCTTGGAGGTCTTCTAGTCCAGCCCCCTGCTCAAACAGGAGAACCTATACCATCCCAGACAAGTGACTGTCCTGTCTCTTCTTAAAAACCTCCAGTGATGGAGCGCCCATGATTTCTGAAGGCAACGTCTGTTCCACTGGTTAATTGTCCTCACTCAGGAAGTTTCTCCTTAATTCCAGGTTGCTTCTCTCCTTGATCAGTTTTCAACCATTGTTTCTTGTCCTGCCATCTGGTGATTTAGAGAATAGTTTGACCCCCTCTTCTTAGTGGCAGCCCCTCAAATACTGGAATGCTGCTATCATGTCTCCCCTATTTCTCCCCCGCAACTGTTCTTCTTATGTTTTAGTCTCCAGGCCTTTGATCATCTTAGTTGCTCTTCTCTGCATTTTTTCCAAGGTCTCAACATCTTTTTTGTAGCACGGTGACCAACATTTGGACGGGAAGAAATGTAATCTGTTTCAGTTGCTCGCTCAGAACCTTTCAGAATAAGCAGTTTAAAAGCATAACACTTATCTCCTTTGTGTTGCATTGGCACCTTTGAAGGGTCGGCCTTAACATCTTCTGAAGTCTTGCGGAAAAGAGAAACATTTTCCATCCTGTATTTGAACATCCATGTTTGCAATTTACAGGCCAGGTCTTCAAAAGAGGCAGTTCCTAAGGACGATGGGGTATTCAAAGCTCCAGCGCCACCTCCCAAAGTGATAAAAACTGTGACTCTACCAACTCAGCCCTATCAGGAGATAGTAACTGCCTTGAAATGTAGGAAAGAACACAAAGAAGTAAGTGGATCAACTCACATTCTGTTTTTCCAGAGTACACTTTTTTTTAAAAAAAAAGGTAAACATCTGAGCTGTATATGTTCCATAGAGAAGCTGAGAAATCTCTCTCAAATCTCTGACCACATGTTGTTTGCTTGTTTTGCAGCTATACACTGTCGTACAACATGTGAAACACTTCAATGATGTGGTAGAATTTGGAGAAAACCAAGAGTTCACGGATGATATTGAGTATTTATTAAGTGGACTGAAGAGCAATCAGCCCTTAAACACCCGTTGCCTTAGGTAAGATAATTTTTTCTTTGGAATAGCTTCTTCCTTAACCTCCATAGATGGTTGCATCGTGATACGGTGGCACCAGGAGGGGAGAACAGGAAGGAAGCTGTTTATTAATTGAAACTGGCGACTTTGAGACTACGAGATGTTTTCTGTTGGTGCTGTTGTGCAAAAGTCTTACTGATGCTACATCAAACATGCTTTAGTTAAGAGGCGTACATGACTCGACTCTTCGACAGAGTCAAGCCACCAGTTGGCACGGAGACCGAGAAGGGCAGCATCTGCCATCTTTCTGACCTACTTCGTACAGTAACACATCCCTTGTATTTCTGCTGTCTGGTGTAGCTTGAATTCATCAAATGCATCTCATGAACATTTATGCTTTTAATAAAAGTAGTCAGGAAATATTCCTTATTCTACTCTCCATCTGCAGTGCAGATAGGAGTACCAGGGTAATGGAAGCTTTTAATCCCTGCTGTTTTGAGTGTGCCACCCTGGGGGGGGGACCCTCCAGAGTTGTGAGTCAGCATCTTGTAAATGTCAAGAAAGGCCCCACTGTGTCTTTTTTTTCTTTTTCCCCGTCCCAAGCCATAGGGTCTCCCTAATTGGGCTGAAAGTCCGTAACAGTTATGTTATATAGATTGTCGCTCATCTCCTTTGCAAGTCACCAGCAGACACACGGTTTCCATCAGCAGCCACCTCATCCTCTGTCATCCCCTTCTTCTCTTGCCCTTAATCTTTCCCAGCATGAGGCTCCTCTCCAGTGAGTCCTTCCTTCTCATTAGATGGCCAAAGTATTCGAGTTTCAGCTTCAGGATCTGGCCTTCTAAAGAGCAGTCAGGGTTGATCTCCTCTAGGACTGACCGGTTTGATCGCCTTGCAGTCCAAGGGACTCGCAGGAGTCTTCTCCAGCACCATAGTTCAAAGGCTTCAATTCTTTGGCGCTCAGCCTTTCTTTTGGTCCAACTTTCACTGCCATACATTGCAACTGGGAAGACCATAGCCTTGACTATACACACTTTTGTTGACAGGGTGATGTCTCTGCTTTTTAGTGTGCTGTCTAGATTTGCCATGGCTTTTCTCCCCAGGAGCAAGCATCTTTTAATTTCTTGGCTACAGTCCCCATCTGCGGTGATCTTGGAGTCCAGGAAAATAAAATGGATGCTGGAGCAGAGAGAAAGACTCTTCTCTTTATTTGGTTTCCTCTCTGCTTTCTAGCTATCAGGAGCTACCTAATAGCAAGGTAACTTTATCCTCGCGATAAGCTGGAGTTTTATGAGTGACTTGACACAAAGCGATGCCTCTGAAAATCTCCCGGCGCTTCAGTCCGTTCAGTGAGTAGTAAGCCGATGCGGCTCAAGTGGACAAATCTTGCTAAACCCATCATGTGGTCGATTGCCGTTGGCTTAGCTGGGGATGGGTGAAGCTAGACCACTGGGGCTTGTTAAATCAACTGTGGTTAACGCAAGCACGATAGGCGAGTTCTTTTTAACTAGCCACGATGAGCCTGCAGTAATGCTATGTGTGATTGTCAGGATTTTCCCGCTGCTTTACAGCCCCTTATTTAATTGGCTCATTGAGCACACAGCCCCCTTTGGAGATTTTTCCCGATCTTGCTGATGTCTATTTGGGAGCCTCTTGGCTTTACTTGACATGGGGGGGGGGGAGAAGGACAGAAGAAAAAGGGGAAATGATGGACTGTAAGAATTGATGCTGAGCACAGGAGAATTAGCTAGGGAGGACGGCAGGCTGATGGCTTCCAAGCTTTGTTAAGCAAGCTGACTACAGTTTGGATGTTGTTCTGGGTAAACTAGAACTGTAATTCCCAGAAGTTGGTCCTTCTGAAGAACACGATAACTGAAAATGGCAAGTTGGAAGTTCCAACGTATTTTTTTTAGGACCGACGGGATATGTGACCCAAGAACAAAGCTATCTATTTGTGCTTGATGTCTCATGCCTGGTTCACTTCTAGCCTGCTAAAAGAGGGCAGCTGAATGTCTACAGCTAATCCTGGCCTTAGGAATGTGTGATAAGGATGGAGTTGGGTGGTAAGATTTGCAGTTCTCTCCACAGTGCTTCCTATAAGATGCGTTTGACCGAGGGTAGCATAGTCAAAATTATTGTTCTGTACCAGCCTGCTACCGGCCCTGCAGAAAAGGCAGGGACAACCCCTTTACAAACGGCAAGAGGCTGGAATTAAGCCTGCCAAATTTATTAACATAAAACAGAGCAAAACAAGACACGAACCATGAAACAGGAGCTAATCAAGCGGTTGCCTTCAGCAAACCAGCCCTCCCACGCATTCTCCTTTTATACAGTTCAGGGCGTGGCTTCTCTCTGCCTCCTTCCAAGGTGCCCCATTGCCTTCCTCTGTTTACTCCTGATTGCCTCCTGCGTCGGGCGTCCTTGAACAGGGCCAGCTGTGGGTCATCTTCATCCACGCTGTCAGGCTCACACAGCTGGGTCTGCGTGGTGACCAGGTGGGAGGGGCCTGGCTGAGGGCTTTGCGGAGCCTCGGCTATCCTCAGCAAGCTCTCCAACACCCCCCTCCTCCTCCTCTGAATCGTCCGACCCAACTGCCGAACCCACAGGCTGACCCTGAATCACAACAATTACTGGGAGAAGACGTCATTGATGGATCTTCCTTGTAGAAGTGCCGCAACGAGTTTTTTTTTCTTTTGCACCATCCTAGTGCAGTTGATGACTTTTTACACTTTATAGACCAATCGTAGAAGGAAAAAACTATGTGTGTTTCCCTTTGTTGCAATGTGTATTTTAGCGATAAAACATTTTAAAGAGCATTGGAATGTCAAATCCAAGATACTTTGAAACCGACTGAGAAAACCCAAAGGCTAAGCAATATGCACATTAGCATTTCATAATACTGAGTGATTTTGAACACTGTTTTAACAATATTTGGGGCATTTATTTTCTTGCTCCAAAGATGAACTCCAGCTAGCAGAATTCATGGTATGAGTGAAAAATGCTTTTCTTCCTGATGTTTAGCAGGAAAAAAAGCAAGCAGTTCTCGAAAATGAAATGACTTCATTTTTCTTGCTTGAAAGCGAGAATTGTACGTCTGTTTCTGATGGGTTTTCTGTCGGGGAAAAAAACACATTTATATGAAATATGAGATTTGTGAAGAAACATCTCATGTTTCATAAACGATTAGTGTATTTATTTAGTCATTTTACCTTCCTTAAATGACTGCATCAATTCTGAGTAATTTTAATTTCAATTTGTCATGCAGCTAATTTTACTGATTTTTTTTTTTGAAAGCACAGAACGCATACAATTTGACTTGGTATCGAAACTGTCAGTATGTAACCAGGCAGAATTAATCTGTTTTTATCTATAAACAAAGCTAAACATCACTGTCCTGATGGTGTCCTACGTTTCCCCTCCAAAGTTATTGAGAGCATGTTAAGGGACGCAGTGGCTCAGTGGGTTAGGACGCTGAGCTTGTCGATCAGAAGGTCGGCAGTTTGGCAGGTCGAATCCCGAGTGCCGCGTAACAGAGTGAGCGCCTGTTACTCGTCCCAGCTTCTGCCAACCTAGCAGTTCGAAAGCACGTAAAAATGCAAGTAGAAAAATAGGGACCACCACGGTGGGAAGGTAACAGCGTTGCGTGCGCCTTTGGCGTCTAGTCACACCGGCCACATGACCACGGAGACATCCTCGGACAAGCGCTGGCTCCTCGGCTTTGAAACGGAGATGAGCACCGTCCCCTAGAGTTGGAAACGACTAGCACGCATGTGCGGGGGAACCTTTACCTTAACTACGATTAAAGAGAAATGACCAAAAAAAAAGTTTACACAATGGTCCCGTTCGATTAAGCTAGCCATTTATTTATTAGGACCAAAATGTTACCATTGTGTGTGCAACCCTTCCAGTTTTCGATAATCCTTCCTAAGGATTCGTGTGTCTGGTTTCATAGCATTCTGTCTGATGAAAAGTCCTAGAGCAGTGGTGGTGAACCTCTGGCACGGGTGCCAGAGGTGTCACTCAGAGCCCTCTCTGTGGGCACCTGCACCGTGCCCCGCAGGTGGCAACTGTCCCTCTTCAACCAGCCGCCTGCTAATTCGCCAAGGTCCCACATGGCTGAATGCATCCCGGCACGGCTGGTTTCCCTCCCACACCCATCCCATCCCTCCTGACCTTGCATGCTCTCCTTTTCCCAGGCATGACCCACTGCATCACTTCCTCAGCTGTCGGCCGACCATCCATCTTGGAGGCGGCTTCTTTGAACTGCTGGCGACGGGCTGCGGAGCCCCAGATTGTGCCGGTTGAGGGGCCGGTAGGCTGTGGCTGCTGACGGACACCGTTGGCCCCCATGCGCTCACTGGCCTCTGTGTGCAGGGGCCGATGGTGTCAGGCAGCAGCCGCCCCGGCCCTTGCCTTGCCCCATGGCAATGGCACCCCCGCCCTGCCTTGCCTCACCCCACAGGATGAGTCTCCTGCCTACCGCCCCACCTGCCAGAGACCTCCTGGAGCTCCCCCAACCCTGCACACTCCCCCACAAGTGCCCCTCCCCACGAGCGACATTGAGGTGACCACACCCACCTTGGCCACACCCACCCAATCTTCCATGACCACCACAGCCACCCCCACCCAGTGGGCCACGCCCACCTGGCACCCAGCGATAGATAAGTGGGTTTTGGGTTGCAGTTTGGGCACTCGATCTCTAAAAGTTTTTCTTTTTGCCTAGATGGCTCTCTCTGATCGGGCATCTATCTGCTTTTCGATTGGCTCAATCCTCGTTAAATCTTGCTTTCTTCATTCATTTCAGTGTTATTAGTCTGGCGACCAAATGCGCCATGCCCAGTTTCCGAATGCATTTGAGAGCACATGGAATGGTTGCGATGGTCTTTAAAACACTGGATGACTCACAGCATCACCAGGTATGTCTGCCTCGTGTCATTCGCAGGAGTTCAAAACTGTGTTTTCGGCTGACTTACTGTTCTAAGGGAAAACGTTTTTTTGCATGCGTCAAAAGATTAGGAACCGCAAACGAAAAACACAGTTTTATTTTACTTTTTATCCATTTCTGCTGCTGATGTCACCACTCTTAAAATAATGGTGAAGATACCACCGGCGGGGTTTCCCGCGTTTTAACACACGATGTAAATAATAATGTCTTAAATTTATATGCTGCCCAACTCCTAACAACTCTGGACAGTTGAATTGTTTAAAACATTTCACACACACACACACACACACACACACACACACACACCCTGAAAGAAATACGCAGAGAAAACAAACCCAGATAGGAACAAAAAAAAAGAGAATAGGATCATCTATCACTCTTGTTAATGTGTCCTTCAGAATAAAGAGAGGATGGGGGCCTTTCGAATCTCTAAAAAGCTTTTTTTTTTTTTAGTAAAGCAGGAAATCAAAATATTTACTCCACAAGAAAAATGACAGACTTTGTCTTTTACCAAGGACAGCACAGTTGCGTTCCATAGTAACAGTTGGGAAGCTGTTTATATCATGCCTCCTTCTCTGTTGAACGAATCAGCCTGCCAGCGATATGGATGCACAAAGGATTGGGATTTTTTTTTTACAATTATCTCACAATCTTTGTACAGAAGATGTACACAAATAAATGCTATGGCTTCCTTGTTCCCTTCTGGAAGGAGGCTTCGTGGTATCCGAAGCAGAACATCCAGATTCAGTCGCAGTTTTTGTTCCATACGGGATCAACCTTGTGAACTCTAAAGCTTCTTCCTTCCATTATGTATTCAAGATGGGCAGTGATTAATATTTATATGTTATTTATAAGTAAGGGTGTAGGTCTATACCACGGGTCGGCAACCCGCGGCTCCGGAGCCGCATGCGGCTCTTTGAGCCGTCTCCTGCACCTCCCAGCCGCCCGGTGCGCGCGCACCTCTTTGAACAGGCAGTGGTGCGCGCGCACCTCTCCAAATGGAGAGTGGCACCGCCCGTTTGGAGAGGTGCGCGCGCACCTCCCCGCGAACGGGCAGAGGTGCCGCTCTTTGAGGAAGCTGTCGCGGCCCGTCTCCGAAGCTGCCGCTTTCGGCAGCTTTGCAGACGGGCCGCTACAGCTTCCTCAAAGAGCAGCGCCCCTGCCCATTCTGAGAGGTGCGCGCGCACCTCTCTGAACGACCGGAGGTGCGCGCGCACCTCCCCAAACCTTTGGAGAGGTGCGCGCGTACCTCCGCGCGAACGGGCAGGGGCGCCGCTCTTTGAGGAAGCTGTAGCGGCCCATCTGCAAAGCTGCTGAAAGCGGCAGCTTTGCAGACGGGCCGTCGCCGTCGGGCAACCGGGAACCGGTTCCATCTCACTTTTTTAAAAAAATGGCAACCGCGTGCATGGACACACGCATGCGGCTCCCACTTTTTTAATTTGTGATGGAACCGGTTCCCAGTGGCTCTTTTCCTTTTTTAGGTTGCCGACCCCTGGTCTATACGTATGTATGTGTATAGCGTGTCCATATGTATGTTATATGGGTGTACATTTTCGAGAGCTGCGACAGAATTTTTATTTTTAATGCGTGCCCCAGTGTGCCCTCAGTAAAAAAAAAATGACAATAAAGGTTATCTTACCTTAGTGGACACATGTGCACACACACATGCAAATATATGCATGAAATTGCCTCTGCTACAGTTGCTAAGCTTAAGGAGAAGTTGCTTATTTCAAGTGAATAGAGCTGTATTCTAAGTGAAAGGTATTTTAAGTGAAATAGAACTATTTAATAGTAACATTCCCTAAGAAAGGAAAAACCTAGGTTTCGTTTTGAGTTGTGAATTCATAACCCTGAATCATTGTTAAACCCAGTGCTTTTTTTGTAAAAAGAAAAAGGTGCCGGAACTCACGCATGTCATACAGCCCACCTTGCCTACCCTACAAGGTTCCATCCAAAAAAGGTGCCGGAACTCCGTTCTGAGCGTTCTATGAGAAAAAAAAGCCCTGGTTCAACCTTATATGGCTCTTCTAAAATGTCTTGAAATGAGAGGCCTAGCCTCACGTTCTCCCACTCAAAATGTTTACTCCTTTTTCCTGTTCTTTTCTCTTTTTTTCTTTTTTTCTCTTGCTGAAGAACTTATCGCTTTGTACAGCAGCTTTAATGTATATCTTGAGCAGAGACCGCTTAAACATGGATCTGGACAGAGCCAGCTTAGATTTAATGATCAGGCTTCTGGAGCTTGAGCAGGATTCCTCCTCCAGGTTGTTTAATGAAAAAGACATGAACAAAATCAAGGAAAAAATCCGAAGACTCTGTGAAACTGTTCATAATAAACACCTGGATCTTGAAAATATCACGGTGAGCACCGATTTTACCTTTTTTTTAATCGCATGAAAATACAGAGAAACAATTGTTGTTGTTAGTTGCGAAGTCGTGTCCTTCCCATTGCGACCCTATGGACAACGTTCCTCCAGGCCTTCCTGTCCTCTACCATCTTCTGGAGTCCATTTAGGCTCATGCCTACTGCTTCAGTGACTCCATCCAGCCACCTCATTCTCTGCCATCCCCTTCTTCTCTTGCCCTCAACTTTTCCCAGCATTAGGCTCTTCTCCAGTGAGTCCTTCCTTCTCATTATGTATGTTGTATATAGTATGTTTATTTGTGTGTTTCGTATGTATGTATCTACCCTATCTGCCTGTCCTTTCTGCCTATCATATCTATCTATCTATCTATCTATCTATCTATCTATCTATCTATCTATCTACCTACCTACCTACCTACCTACCTACCTACCTACCTATCTATCTAATCTACTCTGTCTCTGTCGAGCTACCCTATCTTATCTATCCTATCTACCTACCCTATCTGCTCTATCTACTATATCTATTCTCTATTCACTCTATCGATCTATCTATCCTACCTTATCTGCCCTATCTATCCACCTACCCTATATGCTCTATGTGCTCTATCTACCTACTCTATGTGCTCTGTCTATCCATCTATCTGCTCTATCTATCTTATCTGCTCTTGTCTATCCTATCTACCTATCTACCCTATGTATCTACTCTATCCTATCTACCTACCTACCTACCTACCTACCTACCTATCTAGCCTATCTACTCTATCTATCTGTCTCTGTCTATCTTGTTGTTGTTAGCTGCGAAGTCGTGTCCGACCCATCGCGACCCTATGGACAACGTTCCTCCAGGCCTTCCTGTCCTCTACCATCTTCTGGAGTCCATTTAGGCTCATGCCTACTGCTTCAGTGACTCCATCCAGCCACCTCATTTTCTGTCGTCCCCTTCTTCTCTTGCCCTCAATCTTTCCCAGCATGAGGCTCTTCTCCAGTGAGTCCTTCCTTCTCACTAGGTGGCCAAAGTATCTTGAGTTTCCGCTTCAGGATCTGGCCTTCTAAGAGCAGTCAGGGTGGATCTCCTCCAGGACTTGGCAACGTTGATAGCATACGGGGGAAATCTTGTCTTGAGACGCATACAGGTTTGTCAGTGGCTCTGTTTTGTGAGAGGGCTTCACCCTTTTTTGGCTGTGTTTATATTCAGATGTCACTTGCGCGTGTTTTCTAGACCGGTCATCTGGCAATGGAGACCCTCCTCTCTCTCACTTCAAAGCGGGCAGGCGACTGGTTTAAAGAAGAGCTACGACTTTTGGGCGGTCTTGACCACATTGTAGATAAAGGTATTTATTTTTGTCTTCAAAAGGTGCTGAAGTGCTGAGGTTTGGTAACGAATGTACAGCAATCCCTCGATAGTAAAAAAAAAACTTTGTGTCCTGAGGTATTTTTATTGGGGATAAGACCACAAAATATAAATAGAACTGCATGGTACCTGCTGTTACATATAACCATCGCTGCAAGACTGGTGTGGGCCCAATATTGGAAGAGGGATATTAGCCCACCCGACCAAATAATCATTCAGAAAATAATGAGCTGTGAGGAATCAGATCGGCTTACTATGATGTTAAGGGGACGAGGGGACACAGAGTATTATCTATCTTGGAGTCAATGGTACAATTGGATGTCAAAAAGAGTTGTTAATTGAATTTTATTACTTGTTATATGTAAGAATTTCTTCTCTCTCTGTGGCTATTTTCTTACATGTAATGGGACAATTTCATCTCCTCTTCGCAGTGTGATGTAGACTGCTATTGACTTAATGTTTGCTTGTTACACAATTAAAGAAAAAAAATAAATAAAAAAAACTTACTATAAAAAAAACCCCTTACAAAATGTCTTTCCGGCTTAACAATCACACTCGTCTTTTGTTTCTCAGTTAAAGAATGCGTGGATCATTTAAGCAGCGATGAGAATGAAGAGAAATTGGTGGCTTCCCTCTGGGGAGCAGAAAGATGTTTACGGGTCTTGGAAAGTGTAAGTATGAAATAATCCTTGAGAAAATGGATGTTGAAGCAGAATAAGGAGAAAGTGGTGTACCCGCTACCGTCTGATTGGTTGGCCTTTGCCTTTTTTTGCTTCACTGAGGCTTGGAGGAAAGAAACTTGGCTCTGCTTCCTGAAGTTGTCTTGAGTGACAGAGCTTTGGCTTCAGGGCTTTCTCGAGTGGGGAAAGCGGAAAGTTTTTGAGCGGGTCTGCTGAAAAATAGTAATGAGTAACATTGGCAAGGGACGCAGTGGCTCGGTGGGTTAGGACGCCGAGCTTGTCGATCAGAAGGTCAGCAGTTTGGCGGGTCGAATCCTTTTAACCGTGGGCTGTTAGGCTTTGGAATGGGATATAATCTCTGTGAACTTATGCAGAATTGACTTGGGAGGCGTAGTTGGTTCACATGGTGTGGTAGGATGGAGGGTTTGTTGTCACTGTGTGTTGGGAGGGAGCACGGGGGGGGAAGGCTCAGCTAATCTCAATGTACACATGTTGTACTTTGTCAATAAAGGTTTATTATTATTATTAGTGCCACGTAACAGAGTGAGCGCCTGTTACTCGTCCCAGCTTCTGCCCACCTAGCAGTTCGAAAGCACGTAAAAATGCAAGTAGAAAAATAGGGACCACTCCGGTGGGAAGGTAACAGCGTTCTGTGTGCCTTTGGCATCTAGTCATGCTGGCCACATGACCATGGAGACGTCCTCGGACGAGCGCTGGCTCTTCGGCTTTGAAACGGAGATGAGCCCCTAGAGTCGGAAACGACTAGCACGCATGTGCGGGGGAACCTTTACCTTTTACCTTTAACATTGACAAGAATGATTAACTTTTAGGAAACAGAACAAGATCAGATAAAAGGTGTATTTGGGACATCACAGTTGTGTTATAAAGTGGGATAAGGGAGATCTTGGTTACCCAGGGTCTGAAAATTGTGGATACCAAAGGTTAAATTGGAATATCGATGAGAAGTTTTAAAAATTACGTAAAAACTAATAACAGGATACGGATTGTTTATGAAGATTGAATGTAATGACCTGTATTTTATTGAGTTGATGTAATTAGAAATGTACTAGTTTGAACGCGAGATAGTAAACGTTAAAGGGAAAAAGAGAGGAAATATCTGTTGTGATTCAGGGTCAGCCTGTGGGTTCGGGAGTTGGGTCGGACGACTCAGAGGAGGAGGAGGGGGGTGTTGAAGAGCTTGCTGAGGGGATTGGACAGCTTGATGAGAGCCCCCAGCAAGGCCCCTCTCATCTGGTCACGACGCAGACCCAGCTGTGTGAGCCTGACAGCGTGGATGAAGATGACCCACAGCTGGCCCTGTTCAAGGACGCCCGACGCAGGAGGCAGTCTGTCAGGAGTAAACAGAGGGAGGCAATGGGGCACCTCGGAAGGAGGCAGAGAGAGGCCACGCCCTGAACTGTATTTAAAGGGAATGTGTGGGAGGGCTGGTTTGCTGAAGGCAACCGCTTGGATTGTTCCTGCTTCTTAGCTCGTGTTTTATGGTTGGTGTCTTGTCTTGCTCTTGTTTTATGTGAATAAATTTGGCAGGCTTTATTCCAGCCTCTTGCCGTTTGTAAAGGGGTCGTCCCTGCTTTTGCTGCAGGGCCGGTAGCAGGCTGGTACAGAACAATATCTGATGTTGTAACCTGAGTGTTGTACTAAAGATTTTGCTGTTGAACTATCGATTAACCCAGTCCCCGCGTTGCTTTTCAAATCCTCAAATGTAAAATTGGAAAGCTTCATAAAATATTGCAAAATGAAAAAATGAAGGATGGCAGCTTGAAATGATTCTGGTTCATGTCGTGTTTTGTAATTTGCTACTGGAAGGCTGGCCTGTTTTGGGATCCCCGCGCAGGCACAGACATAGTCAGCATCCCAGGAACAGCCTAAAAAACCCAGTCCATACTCTTCCACTTAAAGCAGCATTTCCTAACCTTCTTCGCTTGCAGCATTCTGGCTGCAAGTACACCCATCTTAAAGTTGGCACAGTTGGGAAGCACCGACTTAAAGCAGCGGCTGCCAACCTTTTGGGCACCAGGGACCGATTCCCGTGGAGAGCTTTTTCCCGCGGACCAGAGAGGGCATGGTCTCACATGCTGCCTGCATCCCACGGATGGGGCTTTGCTTCTTTGTGCGGCCCGGTTGTTCTGGCCTGCCAAACTATGGACTGGGGGTTGGGGACACCCTGACCTAAAGGACCTCTGTGTCCCCAAGAGGCAGACCTCATGTTTTTGCCTCCCTCGATACTGCCATGTTGTTTTTGTAATCCTAAATCTCCAGAACATTTTAAAAAAAAATCTTCACGATTTGTTATTGTGTAGTTCAAATGCTGAGAGCTTGGTCACTTCCTGTTTACAAGTTAGGCTGCTAAATTTTGCCCAAATGCAAGCATTGCTCATTTAAGAAGGACTTAAAAGAGTTAGTCTTTTGACTGTTTATTTCCCCCTCCCCCCCCCCCCAGGTAACAGTTCACAATCCAGAGAATCAGAGCTATTTAATAGCATATAAGGATTCACAGCTCATCGTCTCTTCAGCTAAGTAAGTTATAAATCATATTTATTTGAATGGTATAACTATTTAAAAGACTAATCAACATGGCTTCAGTGCATATTTAAAGTTGGAAAGTTTTAATGCCTTGAAACTTCTGTACTAGCTTCTCTCTGAATTTACAGAGAACAAGTGAAAATGGAGCTGAGTTTTTTGGTGATAGTGTGCTATTATATTTGTATTTATTACTGTAATTATTTCGATAATTTTTATAAGAATGTTTTGGACAAATGGGTTGACCTTACACAAACGTTTTTAATATTTTGAGAATCCTTTTATTTTTCTAGTAAATGAATCTCACCCTTTGATTCTGTGTATTGTAAAGTGGTGTGTAGGATATAATCAGAGCTATCAAGGAAGTGACAAAAGATAAGCCACCTCATTCATCTCATAAATGGTTCAGTGTAATTTATGAATTCTGATGAGAATAATTTGTGGGAAATAATTTACCTCTTTCTCCTGTGTATATTTATCTGCATTTCTCCTGTTTGCATCATAGATGCTTAGACTGATTCGTAAACCGATAAAATAGAATAATTGTAACTGTGGGTTGAACTGTGGGGTCCTCAGTGGTGTCTGAACTGGGTTGTTTTCTTGAAGACGTTTTATGACCCAAACTAGGTAACCTCATCAGTGCTATGCACTGAATCTCAGTTTCAGCAATGAAACATCTGCAAAAAAAAACAACAACGTTGATCCAGATTCCTAGTCTTCATGGTTAGAGAGAAAAGTTTAAGCTTGCTAGACCTGTTAAGTGGTGGTGTTCACTGTGCTGAACTTGCAGCAAGCACTGGGTGCATGAAGGAGCTAAGATTCCAGATTTTTTTTCCCTCTGTCTCACTTGCTTGTTCTGTAGATCAGTCCAGTATAATAGCTGTGCACATTTATATACATGCAAGACGTGTCTTTTTCAAAGTTAATGTTGGAAGCTGTGCTAACCATGTGGCTTCCAAGACTGTGTAGCCATCATAGCCGTGGCTCACCATATTAGGGCGACGTGATAAATCGACATTCAATTTCCAATCAGAATCTGTTGGTGGAAACATTTCTTTAAGGAAATGGGACGACGACGCAGGAAATAATTTGTGCCGTGCCTTCTCGACTTTTTAACCTTTCAGAGCATTACAGCACTGTGAGGAGCTAATCCAGAGATACAACCGAGCCGAAGACACCATCTGTCTTGTAGACAGTAAGCCACTGCCTCACCAGAATGTAACGAACCACGTGGGTAAGGCAGTAGAAGACTGTATGAGAGCCATCATTGGGGTCTTACTCAATTTGACAAACGATAATGGTAAGTCACGCGTTTATGTAACGACGCATAGACAGAGGAAACTGACAGGCCCGCAGACAGTTGGTTCTCTCTAGAGAAAATGTCCTTAAAGACATTGCTTGAATGGGCACTAGTATGGGGGAGGGGTGCCTGAGTGAAGTGATGTAAAGTACGACCTTTGGGGATCGACAGGTCAAATGCCATTCAGGCATCAGGGGAAGGAAAAAAGAAAAAAAATTAGACAAAGGCCCGTCTCTCGGTTGAATGTGAGGTCGTCCCTCAGTTGAAACCTCTTACTTAGCCTTGAAGGTCTTTTTAACCCTTCTGGTCCTATCCGTGTCTCTTATCTTCAGCTTTGCCCATTTGTAATGGCAGCATTTTTTTTTGGGGTCACAAAAATAAAATCTAGTTTGTCGTCTTGGTAGGAGATGCAGGAGTATAGCCAGCCGTACCAACAGGCTGAAGAACAGCTTTTATCCATGGGCTGTCAGGCTCTTGAACGGGAAATAATTTTATAAACTTTTATGCATGATTGATGTGCGAGGCCAGTACGTTGTGCAGTTAGCTCTCATGGTGTAAAGGAGGGTTTGTGTCACTGTAAGTTGGTGAGGGACGTGGTGGCTCAGTGGGTTAGGACACTGAGCTTGTCGATCAGAAGGTCGGCAGTTTGACGGGTCGAATCCCGAGTGCCGCGTAGCAGAGTGAGCGCCTGTTACTCGTCCCAGCTTCTGCCAACCTAGCAGTTTGAAAGCACGTAAAAAATGCAAGTAGAAAATTAGGGACCGCTACGGTGGGAAGGTAACAGCGTTCCGTGCGCCTTTGGCGTGTAGTCATGCCGGCCACATGACCACGGAGACATCCTCGGATAAGCGCTGGTTCTTCGGCTTTGAAACGGAGATGAGCACCGGCCCCTAGAGTCGGAAGCGACTAGCACGCATGTGCGGGGGAACCTTTACCTTTACCTTTAAGTTGGGGGTGGGGGGCACGAAGGGAGGCTCAACCAATCTCACTGTATACATGGTTGTACTTTGACAAGAAAGGTTCATTCAATACTCCCTCGTCGTGTTTTTCCCCCGCAACAGCCAGCTATAAATGTAAAGAGGGACTCGGATAACAGCTTAGGAACCTTTCTGATGTTAAAACAGGCTGGTCAGTTTCTCTGTACTTTTCACGTTTGCAGAGTGGGGCAGCACCAAGACGGGGGAGCAACCAGGCCTCATTGGCACTGCTCTGAACTGTGTGCTTCAGGTTCCAAAATTCCTACCTCAAGAACAGAGATTCGATATTCGGGTTCTGGTAAGCAAAAAAAATCCCTCGTCTTCTTCACTCAAGCCCATTTGGAAAAATAAAATAAATGCATAAAAACATCTCTCTGGTTGCGCTGCACGATAGACCCCGAAGGCAACCTCTTTTTTTTTCTTTCTTTCTTTCTTTCTTTCTTTCTTTCTTTCTTTCTTTCTTTCTTTCTTTCTTTCTTTCTTTCTTTCTTTCTTTCTTTCTTTCTTTCTTTCTTTCTTTCTTTCTTTCTTTCCTCCCTCTTCCTTCCTTCCTTCTCTTTCTTTCTTTCTTTCTTTCTTTCTTTCTTTCTTTCTTTCTTTCTTTCTTTCTTTCTTTCTTTCTTTCTTTCTTTCTTTCTTTCTTTCTTTCTTTCTTTCTTTCTTTCTTTCTTTCTTTCTTTCTTTCTTTCTTTCTTTCTTTCTTTCTTTCTTTCTTTCTTTCTTTCTTTCTTTCTTTCTTTCCCCCGAAAGAGTTTGGTAGCCTTTGTTCGCCTCAGCAGCACAGGAAAACGGTTCTGGTTAAACCGCTCTGGAGGCTTTGCGGCCCAGTCGGAAAGGGCCAGTTTCACCGATACCTAAATTTTGCAACATAAAATTTTAACAGGCAGGATTACCAAGATTTGTACAATCTGCTGGTCCAAAAAAAATCCTTTTACAACTGTCTTGGTCTGTTTGAACAATCGACGTCTTTAAAGTTAGGAATTAACATGGTAGTTTTGTAATGCTTCCCTCTTTTTTTTCCTTTTAAACTTAAGGGTTTGGGTCTTTTGATTAATCTGGTTGAATATAGCGCAAGAAACAGACATTGCCTGGTGAATATGGAAACATCTTGTTCCTTCGATTCCTTCTGCTTGGGAGAAGCTGAGGAGAGCTTAAGCACATCTGGACAAATAGCAGCTGTTCTGGCTTTAGTACAGGTGAATCCCTTCTTTTTTTCTTTTTTTTCTTTTTGCATCCGAAATAGGTGAAGCTTGGTGATGATTCAAGGGGGGAGGGGGGATATTGAAATCTGCCTTTCAGAGAGGACGCAGGCAGGTTTAATTCTTCTCCTTTACCACCCTTTCTTTTTGTATCTCACTTGCCTGGACTCTTTGCTGCCTGAAAATCCATCGGCGGGGGTTCCCGGTGACTTAAATAGAAGTCATGTAGAGCTACGTGGGAAAGCAGTAAAGCATTTGGGGACATTGACGATTGACCAACGCCCCCCCCCACCCCATTAGTTGGTGCAGTTAGGGGGCTGTCGGTTGGGTTCTGCTTCTCATTGAACGTTTTGTTGTTGTTGTTGCGCGATCTGAGGTGCCCCGAGCCATTTTGGATTTGAGTGGGATGCAAGCTATAGCAAACAAGTTAAAAAATAAATAAAATTGCATATCCTCCTCAAGAGTTGATATTCAGCCGCCTCTTGCATGTAGGTTTTACGGGCGTACCTCCCCCCTCCTCCCACCCCCTCAGGCCCAACACAAAGGTTCTTCTCGTTAAAAAAGAAATGACGATAAATCTACCCCAAAGTAAAAAGGTCAGCCTTTACGTTAACTTTACTGACAAGCCTACCTTAAGGCTCACACCGGGCCACATAAGCGTTCTTAAAAATAAAAGAATTGCGGAGAGCTGGAGGACAGTTCATACACACACACACACACACCCCGGCGCAGAAATAAAAGCTGGGGTGATCCCTTCCTGGGGCAGGGAACAGTCTCGCGTTCTGGGAGGAGTTGACTCTTCTGCGGGAAGCTCCCTTTTGGCACCGTGGGCTGCTGCTCCCTCTTCATTTTGCCGATCTCAGCAAAATAGTGCTGATTGAGAGGCCGGAAGGCTGTGAGCCAAGTTGAGCGCGCAAGCCTGAAGGTGAAGAACATGTATAACCTGCTTTGCTGGCGTAGTCCCATCAGTTGTAGACTTGCCGGCAAAGCTAAAGTGCGTTCTCAAGCAGAACACGACCATTTCTTTTCATTCATTTCAGCCAGTTCTGTGGCTGTCCCGATGGTGACAGAAAAGGGCTGATAAGGGCACGTCGCACGGGATCGGGGACGAAGAACGACAGCAAATGGGGATCCGTATCAGCACAGTTCAGCGTTTGAACCCCTTGCCTAAAATTTATCATCCCCTCCAGTCGCGCATAAGAGAGAACATAGCCCAGTGATGGCGAACCTTTTACAGACCGAGTGCCCAAACTGCAAGCCAAAACCCACTTATGTATTGTCGGGTGCCGGGTGGGCGTGGCCAATTGGTTGGATGTGGCCCATTATGGTGGGCGTGGGTCTGCGGTGGTAACGGCAGACTGGGTGGGACTAAAAATTCAATCCGTTCCAATTTTGTGAGGTCTTTTTCCCCCGGGAGAAGTTGAAATTGATTGATTGATTGAACCTTTTTTTTTTTTTTGCACACGACGGTGGAGGCCTAAAGCGAAAAGATTTTATAAAACCCAGCTGAAGGCCTAGGACTGGGGCGATGGCGTGCGTGCGTGCCCACAGAGAGGGCTCTGCGTGCCACCTGTGGCATGCGTGTCATAGGTTTGCCACCACGGATATAGCCAGTACTTGAATACCGTTACTCTGCCGCCCAATTTTTTTTTTATGTACTTCAGGTTGGGTTGTGATCTAGAGTTGTACAGGAGCTGGTTGAACCTGTCTCTTCTCACACAGGGAGAATGTTTTTCCTGGCTGCAAAGAATGGGAGGGAAAATAGCTGCCCAGTTAAGATTATTGGGGCAGAAATCAAGACTTCCCTCTTGTCACCTCTCCTTGGCAACTTTTCTCAGAAATATGATTTCTAATAACCGGATATTACAGTACCGGTGACTGTTGGAAAGTCTTAAAGTTGTTCCCCAGCTGGGAGTTGGAAGTCCACAAGTCTTAAAAGTTGCCAGCCTTCCACAATCCTGCTCTAGAACCTTTTCAAATGAACCTTGCCCCTTATGGTGAAGTAGCTGGCAGGGAAGTGATCCTCTTTATACCCAGCTTGGTTTTATCCTGACCATCTTCCAAACAGGAAACAGGTGTGCATGGAAAGTCATCCCTCCTTAACTCCCATTTCCTTGACACAGGTCGCAAACGTGGTCGAAACCTCAAGATTCCAGCTTCATTTGAAAAGGTTGTTGAAAGTCGGCAGCTTTAAGACTTGTGGACTTCAGCTCCAAGAATTCCCCATGCTGGCTGGGGGATTCTGGAAATTGGAGTCCACAGGCCTTCAAGTTGCCAAAGTTGGGCACATTGGATACATTGGCACCTGGCAAGTGGTACGCCAAGTGTAGCCGGGGAGGGAACGAGTCAAAGCGACATAGCGCGGGACTTGCCGTGAGGGAGTCCTCGGGAGCTTGCCGGGCGGCTGGGGTGAGGCAGAGGGCCCGGGATCGGCATGCTTCTGCCTCACCTGGAAGAGAAAGGAGGAGGAGTAGGGGGTCAGAGACAGGGGAGGCTATAAAAGGAGGCAGTTTGGGCGGGAGAGGGAGAGGAAAAAAAAAAGAGACACGCAGCCCTGGGAGGAGGAGAAATCAGCCGGAGCTGCACGGAAGGGAAAAGGAAGGGGGAGGAGGGGGAGAAAGGAGAGGAGAGGAGATGAAACAGGCCAGCCGGGAGCCGATCTACAACTTCTGTGGCAGCCATCCATGCCCGGCACGTGCACAGGTGGCAGCAAGAAAACAGGCAGCGGAATGAAGAAAGGCAGCGGAATGAAGAAAGGCAGCGCATCGGCTGGAGGTGAGGCAGGGAGGGAGGAAGGAGATGGCAATGAGAAAGAGGGAAGTAGAGAGCAGGAGGAAAACAGAAAGGAAGGTTGGAAGAAAAAGCTGGGGGGGGGGTGTTTTGCTTTCCAGCCGGGAGGCTATATAGAGAAAAGAAATAGGCCAGAGGAAGCCAGCTGCTGCAGCTGCTCAAGAGCAGATGTTTATTGGCAGAAGCCAAGTGCCGTTTCAGCAGTAGTTCGGTTCTGGGTCAGCCGAACAACAAACAGGGAGAGTGGAAGGATTCTTATGTGACTTTGAAGTTCTGGGCTTTATGCAGTGTGGGCTTTGTGTTCTTAAGGAGTGTTTGGCAATTTCTATTGTGGCTGATGGCCCCTGTTGGATTTTGGGTTCTAATTCTATTGCTCTGCTATTGTTACCTATAACTTTTGCTGAAAAGGGATTTTGAAGTATTTTTTTGCCCTGAATGGATTCTGCCTGTAGCATTCGTTTACTTATGAATGAATGGAGCTATTTGGGGAGGCTGCCTTAACTGGTACTTGCTACATTTGTTTTTTTTTTAAGTGCCTGCTGCCAGCTCCTTAACTTTCCTTTCTAGCCAGTAGCTAATTCTTAAAGGGGAATGCACCTTTTTAAGCTAGTTCCCTCAGCGGTTTGTCTTTTCTGTCTCTGGAGGCTTTTCCTTGTTTGATAAATATATGGAAGAGGGAAAATGTGTGGGTGTGTGTCTATGTGTTTAAATTCTTCCTTTGGAAGGAAGGAGATGGGAATGAGAAAGAAAGAGGAAGGGAGGGAAACAGGAAGGGAGAAGGAGGAGGGAAGGAGATTGGAATAAAAGGGAGGGAGGGTCTGAAGGAAGTCCCGCCTCAGCACTTGGCCATCAGCAGCCCTGCCAACGACTTTTGTTTGTCAGAAGGTTGCAAAAGGGGATCACATGACCCTGGGACACTGATCATCATACATATGAATCGGTTGCCAAGTATCCAAATATAAAGCAAATGACCCTGGGGATGCTGCAAAGGTCATAAGTGTGAAAAATGGTCATAAGCCATTTCAGTGCCATTGTAACTTTGAACAGTCACTAAGCGACTTGTATGTCGAGGACTACCTGTCCTTGATCCCGTTTTTCCTTTTTTTTTTTTTTTTGGTCGTCAAGTTTTTGACACCTTGCTAGGCAGTGCTCGAATATTGCCATAATGTTGAAAAGGTTGAAAAGCCCTGTTCTAGAGGGTCTGCTGAATCTTTGCAAATTGACCCAGAACCGACAGAATGGAAACCTGGAGTGATTTGCTTGCCCTGCCTTTTCGATGAAGAAAATCTGGGCAGGATAAGTAGCTGAAGGCAGGGGTCCCCAACGTGCCGGCATGCCGGGCCGCAGCATGCCAGAAACCGGTCCATGCAAACAAGCAAAGCTCCATCCACAGGATGGAGGCAGTACATGAAACCACCACCACCACCCCTCCGGTCCACAGAAAAAAACTCCATGGAACCGGTCCCTGGTGATCGAAAGGTTGGGGACCCTGTGGCTTAAGGCCTCTTCCCTGACCCTAGCCCTACCCTCAGCAGCTCTGCATTCACTACTTGCCCCAAAGTCCTTGGCCTGGCTTGACACAACAGCACTGATGATCAACTGTGGGATGCTAAGTTTCAACCCCATCAGGGTATTGTTTTTGCACTAAGAACTGAAGTTAACCATGGTGCTGAATCCCAAATGTGTTAACGTCATGCCTGTATTATAGTGTGCTGTGAGATGTTGAGTGAAAAGGGGAGCCGCAATGAAGAGGGGTGGCCGAGACATTGGGCAGTGCTGGTGAGCGAATGCATGGTGGCTGATTTTCCAATCCAACCATGTTTGTTTTGGTCTCTCAGTTGTTCCTGGAGAGAGAGAGAGCAGCGCAGCTGGCCGAGAGTCAGACCGACGAACTGATTAAAGAGGCTCCCACCGCACAGCATGACCAGAGTGGGGAGTGGCAGGAGACCAGTGGGGAGATTCAGTGGGTCTCCACAGAAAAGCCAGACAACGCTGAGGAGAAAGAGAAGAAAGAAGACGAAGAAGAAGAGCTAGATCTTAATAAAGGTGGGTGGCAGTGGCTGGGCAAGAAGGCCTAGGCCACGGGGCAACCCGCGGCTCTGGAACCGCATGCAGCTCTTTCAGCCTTCTCCTGCGGCTCTGCAGTAGAGAGAGAGAGTGAGAGGAGAGAGGAGAGAGAGACACAGACAGAGACAGGCTCTTGTGCTTCCCTTCTCTCTCTCTCCCTCTCTCTCTCTCTCTCTCTCTCTCTCTCTCTCTCTCTCTCTGTATGTATAAAAAAGAGTGGCCTCACGCTGTTGTCTGACAAGCTGACAAGCTTATTGGGCAGGGCTCCTGCCTTTGCTGCGTCTCCACAGGAAGCAGCAGTGCTCTCTCTCTGTCTCTCTCTCTCTCTCTCTGTCTGTCTCTGTCTCTCTGTCTCTCTCTCTCTCTCTCTCTCTCTCTCTCTCTCACACACACACACACACACACACTGAGTTGGGGAAGAGGACTGGGCAGGAGAGCCAGCCCAATAAGAATGTGTGTCAGCTTGTCGGAGAATAGCGTGAAACCAGCTTGCCAGGTGAGCAGAAGATCGGAGAGAGAGAGAACTCATGCACAACAGCCTCTTTTTCTTTTTTAATTAAACTCTTCAAGCTCTCCCCCCCCTTTCTCGTTTTTGAAATATCTTCGCTTATGGTGTCAGCTAGGTCAGGGGTCCCCAACCCCCGGTCCGTGGACCAGTACCGGTCCGCGGCATACCAGCAACCGGTCTGCACAAACAAGCAAAGCCCCATCCACGGGATGTAGGCAGCACACAAAACCACGCTCCCTCCGGTCCGCGGAAAAACCTCTGTCCACGGAACTGGCCCTGAAAAGGTTGGGGACCTCTGAGCTACGTCCTTTGCTGTCTCTTTCCTGGAAATCCTTGCTTCTGACACTACTGGAAAGAGTCTGGTGGCCCCTTTTCTGTCTTAACAAATTTTATTACGAGGTATAAGCCTTTTGTCAGTAGTGCTAATTTTATTAGTTGGAAGAGGGGCTACCAGACCCCTTTAGGCTTTTTGCTCCCGTTGAATGACGGAGCTCTCCTCCAGGTGTGACATGGTGTCTTGTCTGATAAAAATAAGCTTAATCTTGCCTGTTTGTATCCAGTATCCTGGCCTGTTTTAAATTCTGTCTCTTCTCCTTCTCTCACTCCTTCATCCCAATTTTTTTTTTGCAAGATTTTCCCTACCTTTCCCAATGTCCTCTCCCGCCTAACTCCAAATAATTTGATTGGGGTGGTTTTTCCGAGTGCCGGATGTGTTTGTTTGAATGCCTTATAATTTATGTATTAAGGGGTAGACTGGATTAATTGTTTGTCCTTCGGGTCAGGATCGTGTTCCGGTAAATTGGGAGTTTTTAGCCAGTGAGTTCAGAGTCGAGCTGATGGGGGTTAGAAACTCTGCTTTGTTACTCTTAGGGATTGCTTAGTATTTCTCTGTGGTGGGGTGTGGGGGGGAATCAGGAAAGTTGTGTAAGAATGCAAAATGAGAGTATCGGTATAAAACCTTCTTCTTTATTTACAGCCCTTCAGCATGCCGGAAAGCATATGGAAGACTGCATCGTGGCCTCTTACACAGCACTGCTGCTAGGCTGCCTCTGCCAGGAAAGTCCAGTAAGAAAGTTCACCACTGCATAACCCTTAAACGGCTGGAAAGAGTGGGTTGGCTTGAAGCAGGGAAGTGGGTTGTGTGTACAGTCTGAAACAGGGCAGGGATTTCATAGGTAGAGAAAAGCTGCCCGGAGTGTGTTTCTCTCCAGGGCTGGCGGTCGTCGTGTTTTTCCTGCAACGCAAATGCGGTGCTCTCAAATGAATCAATACTAAGGCCATTCATCTTAACAGTCAATATGCCTTTTAATCTAATGTTTGGTAGGATATAGTCCAGTGATGGCGAACCTTTTAGAGACCGAGCGCCCGGGTGCCGGGTGGGTGTGGCCCATTGGGTGGGCGTGGCTCCGGTGGTAACGTCAGACGGTGGGACTAAAAAGTTCAATCAATCAATTCCAAGAAAGATTTTTTTTTTCCCCCGCGAGAAGTTGAAATTGATTGATTGAACCTTTTTTTTTTTTGCTTATGGCAGCAGAGGCCTAAATCGAAAAGGTTTTATAAAACCCAGCTGAAGACCTAGGACTGGGGCGACGGCACGCGTGCCCACAGAGAGGGCTCTGTGTGCGCATGCCACAGGTTCGCCACAAGTGTGCAAAACACACGTGAGGCTGCCCGCCTTGTGCTCTGTATTGTTTGCTCTGGAAGCTCCCCAAGCTAATTTCCCATCCTAAGGGTATTCGATCCAAGATCAACTTTGTTTAACTCAAGGGCGGGTGTGTATGTGTGTGGGTTGTTGTTTTCTCTTTGTTTAGCACATGAACTACACTTTCAAAAAAAAACCTGTCCACCCTTTGGTTGCCCAAGGCCCCTTAATGTCGCCGTCGCCAGTGAGCAGGGCTAAACGTTTGAGCAGTGGGCTTCCAAATTTAAAAAAGTCTTAAGGAAATGAACTTCAACATGCGGACCTACGTTTTCCCACTCCTAATTGTCCAGGGTTATGTCATTGTTTAGGGCTTGGGAGTGTGGCTTCCATGCCCTCCCCCCAGACATGTTCAGTGCTGATGGCTGTGTCTGCTGCAAGGCTGGAATCCCCTCCCAAGCAAATGATGGAATAAAATATTTGATACTGCCTCTCGGTTCTTTACTCTTACGCAACAAATGCTCTGTCGTTTGAGCGGTGCTTTTCTCTTGGCAATTGCAATCTCATCTGGAACGATGCTCAGGTCTTGGGATCATTCGTGGCCAGAGGAAAATTGTAAAACGGCAAAGCTTTTGGAAAAGGCTTCATAGCTCTTATTTATTTATTTATTTATTTATTTATTTATTTATTTATTTATTTATTTATTTATTTATTATTTAAACTTGTATACCGCCCTATTCCTGTAGGACTCAGGGCGGTTTACAGGGAAAAATTAAAAATACATACCTACAAAGTTAAAATCGATTAAAACTAAAATTAAATTAAGTCCCTGAATTTAAACTAAAACCCCATTAATAAATAATTAAAACCCCTCAGTCTGGGCCAGACAGCTCAAAAAGCCAAGTTTTCAAATCCCTGCGAAATGAGCGAAGGTCGGGGGCAGTCCTAAGCTCCGTGGGAAGATGGTTCCAAAGGGCCGGCGCGCCCACAGAGAACGCCCTTCCCCTGGGGATAACCCGCCGGCATTCCTTGACCGGCAGTACCCTAAGAAGGCCCTCCCTGTGGGAGCGCACGGGACGATGGGGCTTCCCTTGAAGACCACTCGGAGGCTCCAACTGGTACAGAATGCGGCCGCGAGAGTTGTCTTGGGAGTTTCCCGGTACTCCCATGTTACACCTTTGCTCCGCGAGCTGCATTGGTTACCAGTTGTCTTCCGGGTGAGGTTCAAGGTCTTAGTGATGGTTTTTAAGTCCTTACATGGCATGGGTCCGGAATACCTCGGGGACCACCTGCTGCCGGCATCGACCCCCCTCCGCGCCGTGCGTTCCCACAGAGAGGGCCTCCTCAGGGTGCCTCCGGTCAGAGAATGCCGGCTGGTGGCCCCCAGGGGGAGGGCCTTCTCTGTGGGCGCCCCGGCTTTGTGGAATCAACTGCCGGTTGAGCTCCGGATGGCACCGGATCTCCGCTCCTTCCGGCGTGGGTTAAAGACCCACTTATTCGAACAAGCTGGCCTGGCCTGATGGGGAGTTAATTTAGGGTTTTAAATATTTGTATATTTTATTGTTTTATTTTGGGCATTAATTTAATTCTATTTTAACTTTTGTATTTTTGTATTTTTATTATATGCCCTGTTCACCGCCCTGAGTCCTTCGGGAGAAGGGCGGTATAAAAATTTAATAAACTAAAAAAACTAATAATAAACTAAAAAAACGATGGGAAGTTGATGCCGGCAGCAGGTGTTCCCTTAGATAATCTGGACCCAAGCCATTTAGAGCTTTATAGGTTATTACCAGCACCTTGAATCTCACCCAGAGGGCAACCGGAAGCCAATGCAGCTCACGGAGAAGAGGTGTTACACGGGAGTATAGGGAAACTCCCATAACAACTCGCGTAGCTGCATTCTGCACCAGTTGAAGCCTCCGAGTGGTCCTCAAGGGCAGCCCCATGTAGAGAGCGTTGCAGTAGTCTAGCCAGGAGGTCACGAGCGCATGGGTGACTGTGCATAGGGCATCTCGGTCCAGATAGGGCCGCAACTGGCACACCAGACGAAGCTGGGCAAAAGCTCCCCTGGTCACGGCTCCTATATGGTCTTCAAAAATGAGCCGTGAATCCAAGAGGACGCCCAAGTTGCGAGCCCTATCGACGGGGGGTAACACCTCACCCCCCATCATTAGTGGTGGAACAACCTGGTTTATCCGAGATGCCGGTATGTACAGCCACTCAGTCTTGGCAGGATTGAGACGAAGCCTGTTTCTCCCCATCCAAACCCGGACCGCTTCCAGGCAACGGGACATCGCGTCGAGTGCATCACTGGGTTGGTTCGGGGTGGAGAGAAAAAGTTGGGTATCATCAGCATACTGATGATACCCCCCCCCCCGAAACCATGAATGAGCTCACCCAGCGGTTTCATGTAGATGTTGAACAGGAGGGGAGAGAGAACCGAACCCTGGGGGACTCCACAAACGAGAGACCTCGGGGTGGACCTCTGCCCTCCCGTCAACACCGACTACGAGCGGCCCAGGAGGTAGGAGGAGAACCACCATAAAACGGTGCCTCCCACTCCCAACCCACTGAGACGCCGCAGTAGGATACCATGGTCGATGGTATCGAAAGCCGCTGAGAGATCTAAAAGGACTAGGACAGAGGAACATCCCCTGTCCCGAGCCCGCCAGAGATCATTCACCAGTGCGACCAATGCCGTCTCCGTGCTGTACCCGGGCCTGAAACCCGATTGGTACGGGTCCAGATAATCAGTTTCCTCCAGGAACAGAGGAAGCTGATGCGCCACCACACTCTCAACAACCTTCGCCAAAAAGCGAAGGTTGGAGGCCGGATGATAGTTATTTAAAACAGCCGGATCCAGGGCAGGCTTCTTGAGGAGGGGCCTCACCACCGCCTCCTTCAAAGCAGTGGGAAAGGTACCCTCCTTCAAGGAAGCAAATATTACTGCCTGGAACCAGCCTCGTGTCTCCTCCCGAGCCACATAGACCAGCCAGGAGGGGCACGGGTCTAGTAAACAGGTGGTGGAACTCAGTCTCCTCATGATCCTGTCCACGTCATCGGGGGAAACAGGGTCGAACTCAGTCCAGGTAACATGCTCAAGACCGCTTGATTCCTCCATTCCAGACTCTGCCCAGTCGGAGTCCAAACCGGTCCGGATCTGAGCGATTTTATCCACCAGATGATGACTAAACTCCTCAGCCCGTCCCTGTAAGGGTTCCTCTTACATATCCTTCCTTATTTTCTTATTTTCCCACTGGCTAGTAAAGCAGTGGAGGTGGAAAGGAGAGGGGCCAGCTTCCAGCCTTTACGAAAAGGGGAAAAAATAGCTGCGAATGGCTGAGAAGCTTTATTGTATCGAGTTATTAAAGAGATGCCGGATTGATATTTGGACCTTGGTCCTGTGTTGGGAAAGAGGTGGCGTGGATGAATGCGGCAGCATTTTATTTCTTCCAGTGTCACATTTTGTGCAAAATATTTTTTCCTACGAGCTTGGAAATGTCCTAATGCAGAATTTATTTCCTTAGATCAATGTGACTACTGTAAGGACATACTTACCCAACGGGGACTTCTCAATCATGACCGAAATGCTCAAAAAGTTTCTTAGTTTCATGAACCTTACTGTAAGTAGATCTTCGGGGATTCTAATGATTTATTGCCTGACTAGTATGAGTAGGCTTGTTTTGCATTTATTTTTTTTGCAGCATGGGGGGTGGGCAGGGCAGATTTCTAGAAGTTCACCAACATACAGGTGCTCCTCGACTTTCGACAGTTCGTTTAGTGACCATTCAAAGTTACAATGGCATTGGAAAAAAACATTGAATTGGGACCATTTTTCACATGGACTGTTCTGTCCCAGCCCATGTGAGTCCTTGCTATGCTCAGAAGGAGAAACCCCTCTTCCAATCAAGCAGGCAGGAACCACAGGAAAAACCCAAAGCCCTTTGACCTGAGTCAATGTCCCAAGGCATACAAACACAGTTCAGAGAAACTCGATCCTTAACACAACCAGCCCCTCCCACACCTTCCCTTTTTATTATGCAGCCAAGGCGTGGCTTTCCTAACACCTTCTCCTTTGCCTTTGGAGCCGCCCCGTTGCATTCCTTTGTCCTGCTCTCTTTTCTTGCCGGCGCTGTCGCGCATCCTGGATATTTCCCAGCTGCGCTTCGTCGCTGTCCGACACAGGCTCCCAGCATAGCTGGGAGCCGCAAGAAAAAACCAACCCCTTTTATTCTCACAGACCTGAAGTCAGTGTCCCAGGCAAACAAACACAGTTGACAGAAACTCGATCCTTAACACGAACGGTTTCCTTCGGCAACCAGCACATCCCACACCTTCCCTTTTATAATGCAGCCGAGGCATGGCTTCCTAATGCCTTCTCCTTTGCCTTTGGAGCCGCCCCATTGCATTCCTCTGTCCTACTCGCTTCTCTTGTCTGCGCTTTCGTGCATCCTGGATATTTCCCAGCTGTGCTTCATCACTGCCCCCCACAGGCTCCCAGCACAGCTGTGTCTCAGCCTGAGCGCGAGTAGAGGGGCCAGGCTCCTCGTCCGAATGTAGGTCTTGGAGCTCCTTAGGACCTTCCTCTTACTCTGATGTCACTCCAGGCCCCTCCCCCCCTCTGATTCCTCAGACTCAGCTGCCGTATCCACGAGCTGGCGAATGACAACACGTACGATCGTTGCAACATCCCCACGGTCACATGATCAAAATTCAGATGCTTGGCAACTGGCTCACGTTTATGTCGGTTTGCAGTATCCCAGGGTCACGTGATCTCCTTTTGCGACCTTTCTGACAACCAGACTAAATGGGGAAGCCCGATTCACTTAGCAACTGCGTTACTAACTTATCAGCGGCAGTGAATCGCTCAACATCCGGGGCAAGCGAGGTGGTGAAATGCAAAATTCACTTAACAAATGTCTTGCTTGGCACTAGAAACGTTGGGCTCCATTAGGGTCGTAAGTTGAGAACTACCTATATTAAACTTCAGCTTTGGGAATTAGGCACAGCCAGAACAGGCATTCTGCCTGTTTAGGGCTGTGAACGCCGGTAATTTATTCCCCGGTGCTTTTCCTAAGCACTAACTGGATTCTTGTGGCAAGAATTTTATACAAAGTCTGCTTATGTGAAGAGCACGTTTTATTTAAACCCGCTGGGATTTTCTTTTTCTCGAAAATGGGAACTGCCAGTCTAATTGATCCTGTTCCAAATTTTGTGTCGTTGTAATGTAAACAAGGATGTGCCAGCTCTACCATCAGGGGAATAGGATGTTCTGGAGCAGGGGTGTCAAACTGCCGGCCCGCGGGCCGGAGCGTCACGGAGAAAGCACGCCCAGTCCATTTTCGGCAATGGGAAAAAGTTCCGATACGTCGCGCGACGTCACGTGACGTCGCGAGTTTGACATGCCTGTTCTGGAGAGATCTGGAACACGGTGGGTGGGTTTCTTTCCAATAGCACCTAGCAGTGCTTTTATGGATGTAAGGAGCAAAGAAGCATTACTTTCAGGAAAAAAAAAATTACTGAGTCTTAACCAGACTGGCGCAGGTCAGCAGAAAAAGGAAGGAAACATCCCAGCATCTCCTCAAAAGGAGGAATGCATCTTAACATTTTCCTGTTTTTTTGTCTCCTTGCTCACCCAGTGCGCAGTGGGAACCACCGGCCAGAAGTCAATCTCCCGAGTGATTGAATACTTGGAACACTGCTAGTTACTACTACTACCACCCCTGTTGGGCCACAGGCACTTGGATGGCGGGTGCTTTTTCTTTCAGAAAAAGCAAGAGATTGTGACCGACGTGCTTGCTGAGGGGAGATGCATTCCTCAAGTCTCATTTTTCTCTTTGGATTTTTAAGGATACCTGGTTTTTTTCCCCGCTCGCCTGGCATTTTTCCGAAGCGTTGCGACCACTTCAAATGTGCAGTTTATCCAAAAAAAAAAAAAAAAAATCAGAGAGGGGGAAAAAAGAAAAAGAAAAAAAAAAATCTGTGGACCGAGCGAATTTGCAATGTTTTCTAGCAACTCAACGCAGTATTTTCCATGTATTTGGCAATTTTTTTTTAATCCACCCTCTTTATTTGTCTGGCTTTTTTGTGACAACCTTTGAAGGGGGAAAAAAAAACAACCCGTGCTGTTTTACTGTTGAGCCACTGTTCCGGGGGCGAAGGCAACGTTAGCTACTGAGGTATCGAGATTAAAAAAAAAAATTGAAATAAAAATGCTCTGGGCAGCAGCGTAGCTCTGATTTGAGTTTAATTTGCTCTTGTTTTTGAAAGAGATTATTCCAAAATGATTTTTAAAAAAAACCCAGAAAATTTTTTTTTTTAAAAAAATACTTTTTTGTGATCTTAACTACTGTCTATATTTAAAATGTGTTGGAATCCAAAGAGGCTGAGGCTCGGATAGTTTATTTTTTATACTGTTTTGATTAAAAATTGGGATGTTGGAAACTACTTCTCAGTTTTTGCAATTGTTGTGGCCTAAGTACTGTAAACCGATAGACCGTAACACGTCAGAGCTCTAAGAGAGGCATGCAGGAAGAAGAAAGATCCCCTCCTGGCCATTGTCTATATATTTTTTTAAAAATGCAGTAAAACATGCCCTGCTAAAGGTTAGCGTGAAACCATGTTCAGTCCAGGGTAATTTACGCTTCGGAATAAGCAAAAACTTTTAAACGCTGTCAGTTTGTTTCAAAGAAACATGGAGTTAAACCATCCAGTGGACAAATCTTTCCAATTAAGGTAATCTTTCTATATTTTGAGTTTTGAGCAGGTAAAACGCATACAATACAAAGCCTTAAATAGCTGAATATAGCAAAAATTTTGTTCGGTGTAGAGTCTAGTTCACAGCAAAGGATTGTGTTGAGACTTTTGTGGAACAAAGATCCCTGCAAAATACTTTTTTTTTTTTGTTTCATTCTGTTGTGGTTTGAACATTAGGGACTCTCTTTGCACTCATAATGATGTCCTGACTGACGGAATTGCTCATGACTTTTTATTAAGCTGGTCTTGAATCTTCACAAAAGTTTCTCGGGGACGTGTGTGTGTGTCACTGACACTTTTCACATTTACCTGTGTTAGGTAGTTGCATCATCTTACTTTGGATTTGTAAAACTTGAAGCCATAAGAAATATTAAGTTCTATGTATAATGAGGGAAGGGAGAAATAACAGAAAAATCTAACCTGCTTTTTAGATCTTGTTATCTCCATGTATAAAATTACAAACGTGCTTTTGTATCAGTGCAAGCTGTACATTTTTTTACACACAGTGGCTGCCTTCTACGTCTTCCTATTTTTGATAATGCGGATTGTTGGGAATTCAGTATGGAAGTAAGTGATTAGAAACAAAAGCTTATCCTCTCTTTTTTTTAAAAAAAATGTTCTCACCTCTTTAAGAAAATCCCCTTCCGTCCCCCCAAAAATATACCAGTGTAACTTAGAAAAGACAGCGGAGGCTGTGTGTTTGCCCTTGGGTGAAGGACAAGGGAGAGTAACGGAATAAAGCTGAACTTGTAAATTATTTTTGCGACACAGGATTTTTCTGGATATATATATATATATTTTTTTTTGACATTTTTAGTTGGTAGAGCAAACGGCTTCCAGTTTGAGTTTGATTTCATGTAGCTTTTTAAGTTAGCCTTTTTTTTTCTTGTGCGCGCGCCACGGCGAAGGACGATTAAAAGCAATTCTGGGGGAATCGGGACCCCACCCTTCTCTGTTACACTGGTAATGAGCTGAATGGGAAATAATTAAAAGTTCTTGTGTTGACAGTTTTTAATTAACAAGCACTGAAGATGCAGATGGACTGAGGGATAAAGGTCAGGGGGAATGCCCCCCTGTGGAGCTGCAGTGTATTTTCTTGTTTAAAACCCTCCTCACACTCTGCATTTCAATGGGTACTTGAGGCCAACCTTCCAATTGAAAAGTTTTAAAATAAAAACTTCTTTTTTTCTCCCCCCCCCGCTGTAAATACATGTGTGTAAATAAGCGCAGTTGGAAACTACAACCGTAGAGTACTTTTTTCTGAATCCAATCCTATTTTTATTTTATACAGTATTTCTCAGCTGTGATCTTTGGAGCAAAAAGCCAACGGCAGGAATAATAGTTTGTACCAGTTTCATGAAGTATGTCTTTTGGTTTTTGTAAATAATTTTAACTCGAATAAAAATTGCTACTTTCAATACATAAACCCACCCGTAGTGAGCACAGTTTCTTGACCCTGCAGATTCTTGCCTGCCGCATTTCAACCTGAAAGAGAAAGTAGCATGGCTGCCCTCCGAAATGACTCGAGTCTTCATGTGGAAAATATGGCGCCATGCTACAAGTATGGTGGTTTCCCTCTCTTAAGGCTAAACTCCAGAGCATAAATTACCGTATTTATCGGCGTATAACACGCACCGGCGTATAACACGCACCTCATTTTAAAAAGGAAATTTCAGGAAAAAACTTAAATTTCAAATAAATAACTATGGGTCATTAACATTATATTGGCGTATAACACGCACACATCATTTGCCCCCTATTTTCAGGAAGAAAAAGTGCGTGTTATACGCTGATAAATACGGTAGGCATCACGGGGATTTAACCCCTAAGTTAAAAGTCATAAAATTTGGCTGGGGAGTCAGTTCCCCAAATTATGACATGTCTTGTTGCCCATCTAAGCCAACGTTGAGCGAAGAGGTCTCTGCTGTTTCTCCAGATCATTGCTTCAGGTAGCAAGTGGTTCTTTGCTGCTTGGATGTTTTTCTTAAGGTGCAGCTGCGTCCTGCTTTTTTTTTTTAATAAAACAGCTTGGGAGTGATAGGAGAACCCGTCTTGCTGAGCAAAGGGCAGTTTAACTTGGGATTTTCACATGGTCTTGCTTTGATGGAGCTCTGCCTCGTCTGTTCCATGAGCTTAATGGTCAAAGAGTGTTGGGCTATAGCTCTGAAGATTCCTCTCCACAGGCACTACTGGAGAGAGCTGACGCACCTTGAGATCAAGGCAAATTTTATGTTTTCAGGTGGTCCAACAGTTTCTACCTGCAGCAACTTTGCTATTTGTTTTTTTGCCTAACACAGTTTTCTCACACTGGAGAGACACTTTAGGCCAATGCCGATGTGAAAGTGCAGATTGGAGCATATAGCAGAGTTGGACCTGCTTGGGCAGATGTTACTTATCCAGGATGCGGTGGTTGATAAAGAGTTAACCAGGCAGCACACTCTTAGCAGTGGTATCCTAGTATGCTTTAACCAGTGCTTTTTTTGTAAAAGAAAAAGGTGCCGGAACTCACACATGCCATACAACCCACCTTGCCTACCCTTACAAGGTTCCATCCAAAAAAGGTGCCGGAACTCCGTTCTGAGCGTTCTATGAGAAAAAAAGCCCTCGCTTTAAGTACCCATGTTAATGCATAATTGAGGGTTGCTATGAACGGCAGGAACGCGGTGGCTCAGTGGGTTAGGACGCTGAGCTTGTCGATCAGATGGTTGGCAGTTTGGCGGGTCGAATCCCGAGTGCCACGTAACAGAGTGAGCGCCTGTTACTCGTCCCAGCTTCTGCCAACCTAGCAGTTCGAAAGCACGTAAAAAATGCAAGTAGGAAAATAGGGACCACTATGGTGGGAAGGTAACAGCGTTCCTTGCACCTTTGGCATCTAGTCATGCCAGCCACATGACCACGGAGACGTCCTCGGACAAGCGCTGGCTCTTCGGCTTTGAAACGGAGATGAGCACCGGCTCCTAGAGTTGGAAACGACTAGCACGCATGTGCGGGGGAACCTTTACCTTATGAACGGCTAATGTGTGGGAAGTCAGCTCCCCACAGAAGGAAATGTTAAAAGGGCAGAAAAATATATTTCCTCAAAAGATTGAAGAATTTTAATTTAATTTAATTTATTATCATTTCTATACCGCCCTTCTCCCGAAGGACTCAGGGCGGTGTACAGGGCAAGAATAAAACACAGAAATTTACAAAAATTAAAAGATAATTAAATGCATGCCCGATTAAAATACAATTGATACATAGTAAAAAACCCCAATAAGAATGATAAAAAAAAAAAAAACCCACCAATCCCCCCTCAGGCCAGGCCGGCTTGCTCGAACAAGTATGTTTTCAGATCGCGGCGAAAGGAGCGCAGATCGGGCGCCGTCCGGAGCTCAACCGGTAACTGGTTCCATAGCTCCGGGGCGCCCACAGAGAAGGATCTCCCCCTGGGGGCCACCAGACGGCATTCTCTGACCGGTGGCACCCTGAGGAGGCCCTCTCTGTGGGAACGCACAGGGCGCAGGGAGCTTGATGCCGGCAGCAGATGTTCCCTGAGGTACTCCGGCCCCATGCCATGGAGGGCTTTGAACACCATTACTAGCACCTTGAATCTCACCCGGAAGACAACTGGCAACCAATGCAGCTCACGGAGCAGAGGTGTCACGTGGGAGTATCGGGAAACTCCCAACACAACTCTCGCGGCTGCATTCTGTACCAGTTGGAGCCTCCGGGTGGTCCTCAAGGGAAGCCCCATGTAGAGAGCGTTGCAGTAGTCTAGACGAGAGGTCACGAGTGCGTGAGTGACCGTGCATAAATCATCCCGGCTTAGATAGGGCCGCAACTGGCGCACCAGGCGAACCTGGGCGAAAGCCCCCCTAGTCACGGCCACCATGTGATCTTCCAAGGTAAGCCGCGAATCTAGGAGGACTCCCAAGTTGCGAGCCCTATCTACGGGGGGTAATAATTCACCCCCCATAGAAAGAGATGGAATATCCGAATAGACCCGGGATGAAGGTATGCAGAGCCACTCGGTCTTGTCGGGGTTGAGTTGAAGTCTGTTCCTCCCCATCCAGACCCGAACCGCCTCCAGGCAACGGGACATCACGTTGAGGGCATCACTGGGGTGGTTTGGGGTAGAAAGGAAAAGCTGGGTATCATCAGCGTACTGATGATACCCAACTCCAAAGCCACGAATGATCTCGCCCAGCGGTTTCATATAGATGTTGAACAGGAGAGGCGAGAGGACCGACCCCTGAGGAACTCCACAAACGAGAGACCTCGCGGTCGACCTCTGCCCTCCTGTCAACACCGACTGCGAGCGTCCCTGGAGATAGGAGGAGAACCACTGTAAAACCGTGCCTCCCACTCCCAATCCCCTGAGACGCCGCAGCAGGATACCATGGTCGATGGTATCGAAAGCCGCTGAGAGGTCCAATAGGACTAGAACAGAGGAATGACCCCTGTCCCGAGCCCTCCAGAGATCATTCACCAGCGCGACCAATGCCGTCTCCGTGCTGTGCCCGGGCCTGAAACCCGATTGGTACGGGTCTAGATAATCCGCTTCATCCAGGACCAAAGGGAGCTGATGCGCCACCACACTCTCAACAACCTTCGCAAGAAAGCGAAGGTTGGAGACCGGACGAAAGTTGTTCAATACAGCTGGGTCCAAGGCAGGCTTCTTGAGGAGGGGCCTCACCACCGCCTCTTTCAAGACGGCAGGGAAGCTACCCTCACTCAAAGAAGCTGATATAACTGCCTGGAACCAGCTGCGTGTCCTCTCCCGGGCTGCATAAATCAGCCAGGAAGGGCACGGGTCCAATAAACATGTGGTGGAGCTCAGTCTCCCCATAATCCTGTCCACTTCCTCCGGAGTCACAGAATCAAACTCCTCCCAAGTGATATCGACAAGACCACCCGCGTCCTGATCGCCAGACTCTGCCCAGTCGGAGTCCAGTTTTCTTAATAGTCTCCTTCCCCCAAGCAGAAACCAGTTCTATAGAAATGCATGTGTAAAGGTTGGAGCTAGAAGCTTAGGAAGATAAAGACATCTAAAATCTACATACCCCAGTCCCAGGAAAGCAGGATATGACCTTGGGATAATAATAGGATTAACCCACCACCATCAAGAATACCAGAAAGGCACACCCAGACTCAGGTCAGAATATGTGACACAGGAAATACAAAGCCTGAGACAGGAAATCACTCAAAAGGCTCCAGACCAGGGGTCTTCAAACTCAGCCCTTTTACGACTCATGGACTTCAACTCCCAGAATTCCTCAGCCAGCGTGTCTGGCTGAGGAATTCTGGGAGTTGAAGTCCATGAGTCGTAAAAGGGCCGAGTTTGAAGACCCCTGCTCCAGATGGTATAAAAACCCACTCCCTACATGTGCTTAGTCCTTTCTCTGCTAGAACCATCTTCCTGTCTGGTTCTCCTCTCCAATAAACTACAACTTTCTTCCCAAAGCAGTTGCCATGTTTATTCCCAGCTTGGATGGAACCACGATGAAGACGTTTCTTCCGACAAAAGCATTCCAGTTCTTTAATTGGAGAACTGGGACTGGGACAATCCCCCCCTTACCCCCATTTTTTTTTCTGGTGCAGAGTAAAAGACCCATGGCTGCTATACATCAATCTAGATGAGGGTGTCAGCACGGTGTCAACATGGATACTACTATAAAAAAAGGATGCCTGTCAAACGTACCTTAAATTTCTAAGTGAATAAGTAGCAGTTTTCCCCTCCAAGAATCTTCCTGGAAAAGAGGCCCTAGTACAAAGGGTAGGGAACCTCGGCTCTTTTATGACTCACGGACTTCAACTCCCAGAATTCCTGAGTCAGCTGACTCAGGAATTCTGGGAGTTGAAGTCCGTGAGTCATAAAAGAGCCGAGGTTGCCTACCCCTGCCCTAGTCCTTACTACCTGCCAAACGTAGGTGAAGATGCCAACGGATTTTCTCATCAGAAGAGGCCCAAGCTCTAAAGAATGAACTTAAAGATTAATTAAGCAAGTCAAATGCAAAATGAAAAAAAAGATCTGCCTTTCTTCTCAATATTAAGAAGACAAAAGGTAATGATGGCCCCTTTGTTGAGGGTGAAGAAGTAAGATGGGTGGATTTTTTGTGTGTTTTGCAGATTATCGAGTCTTAGTTTGTTTCTGATTGCATTACACACAGCCAAAATTCTGGCCAGCTCTCCCTCTTTCTCTCCCTCCCTCCCCCTCTCCCTTCCTCTTTCTATCTATCTATCTTTCTTTCTTTTTTATTTATTTATTTATTTATTTATTTATTTATTTATTTATTTATTTATTTATTTATTTATTTATTTATTTACCGACCTTGGAAGGACGGAAGGCTGAGTCAACCTTTAGCCCGTCAGGATCGAACTTCCTGGCTGTGGGCAGAGTCAGCCTGCAATACTACATTCTAACCACTGGGTAATCGGGGCCCTTCCTTCCTTCCTCCCTCCCTCCCTCCCTCCCTCTCTCCTCCCTCCCTTCTTCCTTTCTCTTCTTTCTTTCTTTCTTTCTTTCTTTCTTTCTTTCTTTCTTTCTTTCTTTCTTTCTTTCTTTCTTTCTTTCTTTCTTTCTTTCTTTCTTTCTTTCTTTCTTTCTTCTCTTTTTCTTTCTCTTTCCTTCTCTTTCTGTTTCCTTCTCTTTCTTTTTTCTTTCTTTTTCTTCTCTTTCTCTTTTTCTTTCCTTCTCTCTTTCCCTTCTCTCTTTCTTCCTTCCTTTCTCTTTACTTTTGACTCTAAAAGCAATTCTGAAAAGGTCCTTTTCCATAGCTGCAACAAAACATAAGAAGAAGCACATGGCTGCTTTGAGAAATGCCATCAGGCTGGAAAACAGAAGATTGTGAGCTCTCGTCTCATCTTAGGTACGCATGAAAGCTGGGTGACTTTGGAGCAGTCAGTCTCTCTCAGCCCATTCCACCTCACAGGTTGGTGGTTGTGGAGAAAATGGGAAGAGGAAGGTGTGCTGGATATATTAACCGCCTTGAGGTATTTGTAAAAGTTACTTAAAAGTAAAAAAAATGCATTTTTAAATACATTTTTATTTATCTCCAAAGTTAAAATACAGAAAAAGGAAAAGTAGACATCAACCACAAAACAACCAAACAAAAAACAATAATAAAAGTGTGTAGAACAAGTAACAAATTTGGGTGTGTTTTTTTTTAAAAATGACAAACATGTAAACAATATGTAATTTTAAGCTAAATTAACTCCAGTTCCCCCTTAAGTGCCTTAAAGATTCCAGCAGGGAAAAGTTAGGAAATCAAACCACAAAAAATGCTTTTGTAGCTTGCAACTTCTCAGGGACTTTTCTGGAGATGGCAAGGCTCCTTCACAGCCTTTATTGTCTGCATAAGGAGCTCACCTGTTTCTGAGAGGCGGGAGCAGTTGCCAAGGCGCCATTCCAACTGCCCTATCAGCACCTTGGACAGCTTAATGACGGGTCTCCAGGTGGTTCCTCCCAAGCTTGATTAGCATTTTACCTCAGAAAAGAGGTTCCTGCTCCATTTTGGCCTGGATGACACCTTGGTTTGTGGGAATGGCCATAACCTGGATAGTGGAAACTCTTGCTTCTCTTGTGAGAAGCCAAGTTGAAGGCCATGGCCATCTTTTGGTACCTGGCTGAGGAATTTGTGGGCGTTTTTGGCCGGGTGACTGGAATTCAAAATGGAGGCCCCGTCTAAAGCACTTGTACGGCCCTAGCAGGCCTTGCCAAAGCCACTTGTCCCCTTCGCTTCTCTATGATGGGGCATAGGCTGACCTGAAAGTTTTGGGGTTCAGCTGGTCTCACCAGAAGACCTTTGGGGAGAAGAGGACATCATGGTGGGGCAGAAGAAGCTGCCTCAGTATGGGGAAGCAAAGAAGCTGGAAGGTCTGCAACCCCAAGGAAGGTGATTTAATGGAGATATTTTCTTGGTGAGGGTGTTGAAGGCTTTGACTGCTGCTCCTTTTGGTTCTTACGCCACGGCAAGGCTGGGGCACCGGGCCCTCTTCAGCAAGTCGTCCTCGACTTACAACCATTCATGACGATTCTAACCTTAAAATTCGGATCTCGTCAGGAAGCACCTCTTGATTTTTCATAGGGCCATTGGAGAAGCAGCCAAGAGGTTGAGAGCAGAGTATTATAGGTTGTCCTCGACTTAGTTTGTTTAGTGACCGTTCAGAGTTACAACGGCGCTGGGAAAAAGTGACATAGGACCGTTTTTCACCCTTAACGACTCGCAGCGTCCCCCGTGGCCACATGACCAAAATTCAAATGCTTGGCAACTGACGCATATTTATGGGGGGGGGTCATGTCCTGCAACCTTCTGGCAAGCAAACTCAATGGGGAAGCCAGATTGACTTAAAATTTACTTTGGGGCTCAACTGTGGTTGTGAGTCAAGGATTACCTGCAGTTCATAGTCAGAGGACAATGGGTCATATAATTTAAGGGGAAAAACTGTTAGCACCATACAGGAAATCATCGACTTGGGATCACAATTGAGCCCAACATTTCCGTTGCTAAGGGAGACAGTTGTTCAGTGAGTTTTGCCCCATTTTGTGACCTTTCTTGCCACAGTTGTTGAGTAAATCACGGCCTCTGTTAAGTTAGCCACCCAGTTGTTTAATGAATCTGGCTTCCCCGTTGACTTTGCTTGTCAGAAGGTTGCAAAAGGTGACGACATGCCCCCAGGACACCGTAATCCTCCTAAATGTGAGTCAGTTGCCAGAGATCTGAATTCTGACCACCATTCCTGTGGGGATGCTGCAATGGTAGTAAGTGTGAAAACGATAATGTCACTTTTCCCACTGCTGTTTTAACTTCAAATGCTCACTCTGCAAACTCTTGTAAGTTGAGGGCTACCTGTAATGGGAAGGGAGCCAGCCGTTGTAAGTTCGTGCTTGCAAGGTGGTTTGTGTTTGTGTGTGT
Source organism: Vipera berus (assembly GCF_964194415.1). Lineage (NCBI taxonomy): Eukaryota > Metazoa > Chordata > Lepidosauria > Squamata > Viperidae > Vipera > Vipera berus. The sequence goes on along the minus strand of NC_138207.1, from coordinate 97,174,007 downwards.
CAGCGAGAGAAAAGCAGCAGGAGGGGGATGCTCAAAGCATTCACACCATCCTGTTCCTGTCTTTTTGCTAAGGTCCAAGGCTCGAAGTCCTAGAAAACAGAAATTTTAGGACTCTATATGGACCTCAGAGAGGAGTACCAGTAAGGAAAACTTTGCACACCTTCTGGTTTATACTCCTTTTTCCCAGTTCCTACGATATTGGAAGGGACGCGGTGGCTCAGTGGGTTAGGACGCTGAGCTTGTCGATCAGAAGGTCGACAGTTTGGCGGGTCGAATCCCGAGTGCCGCGTAACAGAGTGAGCGCCTGTTACTCGTCCCAGCTTCTGCCAACCTAGCAGTTCGAAAGCACGTAAAAATGCAAGTAGAAAAATAGGGACCACTACGGTGGGAAGGTAACAGCGTTCCGTGCGCCTTTCGTGTCTAGTCATGCCGGCCACATGACCACGGAGACGTCCTCGGACAAGCGCTGGCTCTTCGGCTTTGAAACGGAGATGAGCACCGGCCCCTAGAGTTGGAAACAACTACCACGCATGTGCGGGGGAACCTTTACTTTTACCATATTGGAAGCAGCTCCAAGATTTGTCCCGAGCATCAGGGGTCAGCAGCATTTCTCCACCGGGCATCCTCCAGGTCTGTTGGGACTCAAGCCATTATAGGTAGACCACGATTGAGCCCAACATTCTGTTGTTAAGCCAGACAGTTAATTTTTCTCCGTTTTTACGACCTTTCTTGCCACAGTCCTCAAAGCGAATCATTGCAGTTGTTACGTTAGTAACATAGTGGTTAAGTGAATCTGGCTTCCCCATTGACTTTGCTTGTCAGAAGGTGGCAAAAGTTGTTCACGTGACCCTGGGACGCTGCAACTGTCATACATGCCAGTTGCCAAGCATCCGAATTTTGATCTTGTGACCATGGGGATCTGCGACGGTTGCAACTGAGAAACTGACACAAGCCACTTTTATCAGTGCCACTGTAACTTTGAACAGTCGCTAAGTGAACTATTATAGGTTGAGGACTACCTGCACAACTTGGAAGAACGAGTTAGAATGTATTAAATTTCTATGCCGCCCAGAGTCACTTTGCAGAACGAGATGGGCAGCATATAAATTTAATAAATAAATTGCCTTCCCACCTGTATGATCTGAGTGCTCGGTCTGAATGCATCTGGAGCTGGGCGACATTGGGAGGAAGGCACCAAATTGGGGACCCTGGACAATATCCTGGCCAAACCATGTTTAATGGGCCTCATTTTCTCATCCCCTTTGCTTGCTAATAGCATTTTCATAAGGACGGTGGAGAGAACCTCCATTTCTCCCCCTTTTTTTTGCCTTGTTCTTTGCTGCAGCACAAAATTGGCCACAAAGCAAGCATCTCTGCATGAATGAAACATCATTCCAGGACCTGAGTCTGTATGAGTCACTCTGGAAGGTTTTTGCCCCCCTTGGGTCCCTTTCAACTGTGATTAAAAATTAACAGTCTGAGGGGTTAAAGCTTCAAGGCTTCTAAAGCTCTCTCATTAACAGAGGTTTTGACAGCAGATACTGGGTCTCTGAGATTAGCAAATGTGCCAATGCACCCTTGCTAAATCTCGAGCAGTCTGGCTGAGGAAGTGGCATGCGTTTGGTACAGTGCAGCTTACGAATGAATAACCATGTCCTATGAAATCATTCTGTCTTCTGTCGTGGTTACGGCCTTCTCTTGAAGGTAGCTTGATGTCTCCTGTTTGGGGGTTCTGCTTCATTCTGGAGGAAGGGCTGCTGCTTCTGCAAAAATGTCCAACGCAGAAAGTTAGCAGCTTGAGAATGTGATTGAAGAGCTGTAAGCATTGTTTTAGGGACGTGGTGGCTCAGTGGGTTAGGACGCTGAGCTTGTCGATCAGAAGGTCGGCAGTTTGGCGGGTCAAATCCCGAGTGCCGCGTAACAGAGTGAGCACGCCTGTTACTCGTCCCAGCTTCTGCCAACCTAGCAGTTCGAAAGCACGTCAAAATGCAAGTAGAAAAATAGGGACCACTACAGTGGGAAGGTAACAGCGTTCCGTGCGCCTTTGGCGTCTAGTCATGCCGGCCACATGACCACGGAGACGTCCTCGGACAAGCGCTGGCTCTTCGGCTTTGAAACGGAGATAAGCACCGGCCCCTAGAGTCGGAAACGACTAGCACGCATGTGCGGGGGATACTTTACCTTTAAGCATTGTTTTATTCAGATGGAAAAGTTGAGGGCAGACCCACTCAAACACAAAGAGGAATACTTCTGTGTCTTTGGCATAGCTGGGCAAATTCACCTACGGAGGGTGGACAGATCTCTGTGACAGGTGCTTAAGTTTGCCTTCTTCAGTGGGTTGGTCTTGATTGGCTTCCGGTTCTAAGATTTGAAGTTTTAAGTTCTCATCTCTCATGTATGCATTTACAAGTACATATATCACAGAAGGAAGCCAGAGCATGGGAATGAATATTTAGTTCAAAGGGCTGGAAATAGGTCTGGGGACTGCTTAGAAATACAGCAGGAAGAATGTAGCATGTTTATTATGTAAAGACACAAAGACTCTGAAGGACAAATTTGTGTCTTCAGTGTTACATGAAAGGCAAGTGCTAAAAATGGCCACTTTGGATTTATACCAAGGATGTCTCTTCTTATGCTCTGTACATTCTTTTGAGGCTCCATCCCTTCTTTTACATTCTTTGGATGCTCAGTTTTTAAGTATATATATTTGGTTTTTAATTCATATATCTAGATTTTTATTTTATCCATGATGGATCATTTATGGTTTTTTTTAATAACGGTAACCCACCTTTTCTATGCTGGTTGATGAGTGTAATAAAAGTTTTATTTGATGGAAAGGGGTGTTTTCAGCAAGGCGCAGGATGGCAGAGATATTATTTGTGCAGTTCATGTTGTGTTGTAGTACAAATGCTATATTCTCTCTCTCTCTTCCTTCCATCCCAATGTCCCAACTTTTCCATCAGCTAACAGTTAAAACATTTTCTCTTTCTCCAAAAAAGCTTGTGAGGGACTTCTAATCAAACTGATTTTAGCCGGTTTACATAGATAAATAGAAGAGACATTTATTTCTATCTCTTTGATTTCCTTTTTTTTAAATGCATGACAATGTGGAAGCTGCATTTGTACCCCAAAATATATTATTAATCCCATTTATATCCCGCCCTTCTCCGAAGACTCAGGGCGGCTTACAAGCACAAATCAATGTGTTTAGCAATAGCCTTCATTCTATGTATATGCCTGCTTATTAGGGCTTTCGTGCCCCCCCAAGCGGTCATATCTGCTTCTTTGAGTGAGGGTAACTTCCCCGCCGCCTTGAAGGAGGCGGTGGTGAGACCTCTCCTCAAGAAGCCCGCCTTGGACCCAGCTACATTAAATAACTTTCGTCCGGTCTCCAACCTTCGCTTTCTTGCAAAGGTTGTTGAGAGTGTGGTGGCGCATCAGCTCCCTCTGGTCCTGGATGAAGCGGATTATCTAGACCCGTGCCAATCGGGTTTCAGGCCCGGCTACAGCACGGAGACGGCATTGGTCGCTCTGGTGAATGATCTCTGGAGGGCCCGGGACAGGGGATATTCCTCTGTCCTAGTCTTATTAGACCTCTCGGTGGCTTTCGATACCATCGACCATGGTATCCTACTGCGGCGCCTCAGGGGACTGGGAGTGGGAGGCACAGTTCTTCGGTGGTTCTCCTCCTATCTCCTGGGACGCTCGCAGTCGGTGTTGGCAGGGGGACAAAGGTTGACCCCAAGGTCTCTCGTTTGTGGAGTTCCTCAGGGGTCGGTCCTCTCGCCTCTCCTGTTCAACATCTACATGAAACCGCTGGGTGAGATCATTCGTGGTTTTAGAGTGGGTTACCATCAGTATGCTGATGACACCCAGCTTTTCATCTCGACCCCAAACCACATCAGTGATGCCCTCGACGTGATGTCCCGTTGCCTGGAAGCGGTCCGGGAATGGATGGGGAGGAACAGGCTTCAACTCAACCCGGACAAGACTGAATGGCTGTACATACCGGCATGTCAGGATATTCAGAGTATTCCATCCCTTAATATTGGGGGCGAGTTATTGCCCCCCGTAGATAGGGCTCGCAACCTGGGTGTCCTCCTAGATTCACAGCTCTCCTTAGAAGATCACATAGGAGCTGTGACTAGGGGGGCTTTCACTCAGGTTCGCCTGGTGCGCCAGCTACGACCCTATCTGGACCTGGATGCCTTGCGTACAGTCACCCATGCACTTGTGACCTCTCGTCTTGACTACTGCAACGCTCTTTACATGGGGCTGCCCTTGAGAACCACTCGGAAGCTTAAGCTGGTACAGAGTGCAGCTGCACGAACACTTTTGGGGGCTTCCCGATACTCCCATATTACACCTCTGCTCCTTGAGCTGCACTGGCTTCCAGTTGCCTTCTGAGTGAAATTCAAGGTGCTAGTGATGACATACAAAGCCCTACATGGCATGGGTCCGGATTACCTACGGGAGCACCTACTGCCAGCGTCAACACCCCTCCGTCCTGTGCGCTCCCACAGAGAGGGCCTCCTCAGGGTGCCACCGGTCAGAGAATGCCGGCTGGTGACCCCCAGGGGGAGAGCATGCTCGGTGGGTGCGCCAATCCTTTGGAACTGCTTGCCAGCCGAAATCCGGATGGCCCCCGACCTTCGCACCTTCCGGCGTGACTTAAAAACCTATCTATTCCAGCAAGCCGGCCTGGCCTGATAGATTTGGGGTTTTATTTGTTTTATTATTGCTTTATTGTATACTTACTTTGCTCTGTACACCGCCCTGAGTCCTCCGGGAGAAGGGCGGTATATAAAACAAATAAATAAATAAAATAAATAAATTATTACAAAGTCAGCTTATTGCCCCCAACAATCTGGGTCCTCATTTTACCTACCTCGGAAGGATGGAAGGCTGAGTCAACCTTGAGCCTGGTGGCACTCGAACCTGCACTAATTGCAGGCAGCTGGTGTTACTTAAGGAGGCATTAGCCCACTGCTCCACCAAGGCTCTTAATAATAGCATTATTAAGTTAACAAAAATACCAAGGTATCACTGAGAACTTTTTTTGGGTCTGTTTTGTTTCTTTGAGAATACAAAACCAAAAATTAACAAAAAAGACAAGCTGCCAGGATATTTTTAAACCTACATCTAATCTGTGGAGTCATCTTCTCCAAGGGCTGATTGTTTTCAAGGACTTACTCTGTTCCAGGTCACTGGATCTGTTGTGGTTATTTTAAGATTTCTTCACCTAATTTATTTTCAATATATCAAAGCAATACAATGACTATCAATAAAATATTTTAAAAAATTTCTTCTGAAAGTGTTAAGTATTATTTTGTGTTACATGTTGCCTTTGCGGTTATGTATGGATAATTTTAAATAAAAAAAATAATGCACATTGCTTACATCTCTTTGCTTTGTAGTCCCCCTAAAAAATGGAATTTCTCAAAGTGGTTTGGTTGTTGTGCTTTCTCTTTCAAAAATCAGCATTTGCCAAATAATGGTTGGCTTGGTACTTTTAAGGGAAGCTCAGGTGGTGCTCCTCAAGGATGAAGAGAGTAAGTTTAGGGACGATGAGAAACAATAAAATGGTTGTAGTTAAATTTCATCTTTAAAAAAAAAACATCTTGTGATCATTCGCAAAAGGTTTCTACTTTTGGTAAAAAATTTTGGCCTCTTACTGTTTGATTACGAAATTGGAGGAAAGGAAAGACCTACAATTTCCTTTGATTATCTTGAGGTTGTGATGTTGAGGAAAGAGCCAAAATTAAGTGGACTGGTATAACATGTTCTCACAACAGCAAGAAGACTTTGAAGAGCCTTAAACTATTAATAGGATTCTGCAACCTAGATAAGCTCCATGAAAGGCTTCAGCATTCTGGCAGCAGCTTCTAAAACTGTTTTCAATCGTTGTTGGCTTTAAAACTACTAGTTGATACGGAAGACTGGGCTGAAGGAAAAACACCAGCTTCCTTTTGCATAAACCACCACAGCAGAGCATGAGTTTCTTCAGACTTGGGCTTATTGAGCTTCAAGGCTGCTCTGATAAAGAACCTTTGCTGGTGAAGGCTGGAGAAGAAGATCGAGGGAGTCATCAAATGCCACAGGACAACAAAGAGAAGCCTGCACGGAAAGTCTCTGCTGGATTATCCTTAACCAGGCCTGACCAAACAAAGGTCTCCACCTTTCTGTCTTGCTCGGCCAGGACAAAGTTCAACTCATCACCCAGATAGAGAAGATAATTGGTTCCTCCAGTTGGAATTTTTTCAAAGTCAAGAAAGATGGCCAGAGACCACACATGTAAGGAGTTGCTTATACCCTCATTGCTGAGGCTGAAAGGCTTATTGAGCAGAAGACCAAGTGTGGGCTCCTTGATGCCACTCACTGATGACTTTATTTAGTTGGGTCAGGAAATGTCTGCAGGAAAACAGCCAAGTTCAGAGACCCCACAGTTCAACCTTGAGCTATTTCTCTTCTATTACAAGATCAAATCTCAAACTGCTGCTGCAAACTCATTTTACCTTCTTGGTGAGGCATTTTATTTGAAGGTTACTTTGAGTTCTTGAGCTGGGCTATTGAGCTTCTCAAAACATCTCTTTGTTGTCAACCCCTATCTCTGGATGCAGAGATACCTGAGTATGGGATGAATCTCTCATTTTCATTGGTGACTCCATGATTTTTCCATAGAATGGCCGTTGGCTCATTCCAGATCACATAAGGTGACATTGGGCCTTGCTGTCTTTGTGTCAAGTTTCCGATGTATGGGCTTTTCAAGTGACTCTGAGGCATTGTTTACCTTAGGTAAAGGTAAAGGTTCCCCCACACATGTGTGCTAGTCGTTTCTGACTCTAGGGACCGGTGCTCATCTCTGTTTCAAAGCTGAAGAGCCAGCGTTTGTCCGAGGATGTCTCTGTGGTCATGTGGCCGGCATGACTAGACGCCAAAGGCGCACGGAACGCTGTTACCTTCCCACCGGAGTGGTCCCTATTTTTCTACTTGCATTTTTTTACATGCTTTCGAACTGCTAGGTTGGCAGAAGCTGGGATGAGTAACAGGTACTCACTCTGTTATGCGGCACTTGGGATTTGACCTGCCAAACTGCCGACCTTCTGATCAACAAGCTCAGCGTCCTAACCCACTGAGCCACCGTGTCCCTTTGTTTACCTTAAAAGTCCTTTATTAGCCCAATACACGGGCAAATGCTTGCTCGAAGGAAGCTGGAATCTGAAATCTCCACCCCCTTGCACAATATATTAAATACAATTCTCCACCTTTCTAATTTTGTTATTAATCACATTCTCCAATTAATTTAAAGAATTAGTTTCTCTTCCGTTAGACAACCTGCCAAGTTCTTATCTTCTTTAATTTCAGAAGGCCTTGAGGAACAATCCTCCTCTTCCCCCCTCCCAACCTTAATCCAATCTCTTAAAGCTATACACAAGTTTAACATATGAAACAGCTGCTTCTTCATCTCTTGTCAAGCAAGAACATTCGATGTTAGCAGTGTTGACACTTTGCTTTGGATTCCTGGTTTCAACTTCTGGCAGAGATCCCCTTTTCATTTGTCTTTAGTCTGTAATGGCAATTTAATAAGGCATGCTTCTTATTTGGATGACATAAAAAGAATAATACAAAATACAGTAAAACATGCAATAAACTACAACAATAAAAAAAGCACAGAACACAGAATATAAATACACCCCTATTGTGTTCGGATGATTAAACTGAACTCGCTATAAAATCAGGCTACATCATTAATGCTCAAGCTGTGCTTTCCACCCACATTTGCTTCCAAACAGTCTCCCTGGTTTCCATTGGTGTTTTTTTTTAAATTATTAAGATTACATTTTACCTGTTACATTGGGATAAGTCCAGATATGATAGAGAGGGGGGAAATTGATGTGATTTCTATTATGACTGTTCTGGACCCAGGCAGATAGTCCACTCATTTCCCCAAGATTCTGGAGTAAAAATTATTTGTGTGGTAGAAGAAAACCAGAGTAAGTTTAATGTATGGAAATTCCTGTCTGTCTATGCTTATATCCGTTTCTGTATCATCTTTATCATCTATCACCTCCATCTGCCATGTCTATCTGTCATCTCCATCTATCTATGATCTGTCATCCGCCTATCTGCCTAGCTGTCATCCATCCATTCTTCTGTTACGGTTTCCTTTTAGAACACAGGAAACGAGGTGATGACTTTTCTATTAGAATGTGCTCAAAAGTTCATAATCAACTGTGAGCCAGCAGTCCTTGGACCAGAGTTTGCAGTAAACATTCAAAATCTGCTCCGCTCCAAGCCATCAAGAGCCACTCAGAGGGCCTTCAAAAGAATAACAACAAGAAGAAGAAGTTGTGGGTCTGACCCATCATGGCCATATGAGGAACTTGCAGATTTGAAGTGGCAGTAGGTGATCGATTCTTTGATGTGGCCCTGTTTTATTTTGCAATAAAGATTCTTGTTTAGCTGAGCCATTTCTGCAAAACAGCTGCCAAGACCTAGCATAGGAGAGCAGTGAAGCCATGAAAAGGAGGCTTGTGTTTTAATGCCGACGGGTTGGTTAGAGGGAGTCTGACAGCTTGCAAGAAAAGGAACATTAATTCACAGCAGATTACAAGCCAATCGCAATTGATTCCAAATGGTTGAGAAATTAAAAGGCAACCCATACGTATGGCAGAGACGATGAAGGGTCTCTAAAAGCCGATGAGATTGGAGAATCAACTCGTCTGGATAGGCCTTTGCTCTCCATGAAATGCAAAAATCTCTGAACCTTTGAAAGCCCTGCCTGCTTGAGAGACACCTTCTACAGATATAAATGTGTTTGTTGTACTTTGCATACATGGGATTTATGGAGTATAGAGCCAGATTTTTTTCACCATAGAGGTCTTAATTGAAATGTTTTAATGTAGGTAGTCCAAATCTGTAAAAAATAAAAAAGTGGCAAGGAATCTCAGTGCCACAGATCGCATTGGTCGACTCTGCACCAACAACTTCTCTGGACCAAATTACCCTCGGCAGATTTGGTTGTTGTTCTCCAATAATGCTCCATGCAGGTAACAAACCCATGCTCTGCTTGATGAATGAATGAATGAATGAATGAATGAATGAATGAATGAATGAATGAATGAATGACTCTTTATGAACGAACCTTTATTGTCAAAGTACAACCATGTATACATTGAGATTGGCTGAGGCTCCCTTTGTGCGCCCCCCCCACACAACTCACAGTGACAACAAACCCACCATCTTGTTACACCATGTGAGCTAATTGCACAACACACCAGCCTCACAAGTCAATCATACATAAAATTATAAAATTATTTCCCATTCAAGAGCCTAACAGCTAAACAGTCTAAACTTCCTTTAGGAAAGATCTCAAGGAGTTTCTGGAACCTTCCAGAAGGGGCAATTGAAAATTGCACCCTTCATTTCAGCCATTGCTGTGCAGTATTCAAATCAACACTATTTACAAAGTGGACCATTCCAAAGTTTTCTTCTGTTGTTCTTCAATCTTTTGAAAGACCAGGATGTGACAAACTTCATAACAATTGTATTAGCCTGTCATGGGTGGACTAGTAAAATATTTTGAAGGAGCAATTGGTGCAGCCTTTAAGGTTGCCTTGATGTTCTGCAATGCTTGTCAAACTGGTTTCTGCCACTCCTTGATTTAATTCTATCTTGGCTGTTCATAGCAGTGGTGTTGCTGAATCGAGTTTCATGAGAACTTCCTATATTCCCTTTTAATTTGTTTTGGGTCAGAGATCTTTCCATCAAACAATTCCTTAACTCCTTCAGCAACTTCCATCAAACAATACCTTCTACGTGGCTTTGTGGGGACCTTTTCCTTCCTAAACATCTTCTTAGATACCTGCCTGAAACAATAGAGAAAAGTTTTGGGAAGGGACACAGTGAAGGTGTCAGAATCCATTTATATCACATTCATAAATGTATGTTTAAAACATTATCCCCCCCCCCCGGATTCTGCCATCTCCCGAGGAAGGAGGAGCGGATGTGGATTCAGCCTGCCTTAGGTTATTTCAAAGACCAAGGGAAACCTTTTGAACTGGGGGAACAAAGGGGAGGGTTAAGGAAGGAGGCATCTGGCCTGTGTCTCCATTTGAATCTGTAAAGGAAGAAGGCAATAATCGTAAAGATCCGAAGTTCTCTTTTTCCCATGAAAGGGATAACACGAAGTAAATGATGGGGGGCTGACCAAATGGGGTTGAGGGGAGGGGGGGTTGAACCAGGAACTCTTTATAAAGTTTCAATCTGTAAAACAATACCAGGTCCTGTCTTGTATTTCCACAACCAAACATGTCCTAGTAAAAATTCCTTTTGGACTAGAACTGACTCCAAGAGTTTTTGTTTTCCTAAGATGTGGATTGGGGTGGGTCCTGACAGAAGGGAGGAAAAAAAGCTCAGCAGAGAATTCAGTGGGCTAGCAAATGATCTGATCAATCTCTTAACGTGTCATATTCACTGGCTTGTCACTCTGAAGGACAAGGAGGAAGACCTTTTGAAACATTTGAAGCTCTCCAGTTGGTCTCCAACCCAGTTTCTAGTCCTCTCAAATACATACCGTATTTTATGGCGTATAAGATGACTTTTTAACCCATGAAAATCACCTCAAAAGTTGGGGGGTCGTCTTATATGCCCAGTCGTCTTATACGCCGGAAAATCAGCGGCTCCCGCCCGACGCTCTTCCCTCTTGAGGCAGCATCGCTCCCTGGCTCCTAAGGAGTCCTCGGGGATGCTGCCTCAAGAGGGAAGAGCGTCGGATGGGAGCCAGCAGGGAAGTCCTGCACACGCGCGCGTCAGCCTGCCCTGCTTCCTCCACAGTGAGAGGGGAGGGCGTGCCTTCCCGGGCTCGCTGATTTTCCGGCGTATAAGACGAAAAATCTTGAAAATCATCTCAAAAGTTGGGGGGTCGTCTTATACGCCCAGTCGTCTTATACGCCGGAAAATACGGTACTTCTCCCAGTCTGAAAGAAATTATTGTGATATCATGGAGATTAAAAAAATCTTAAATGTCTCTGGAGATTTCTTGACTTTTTGGCAACCAGTTCTTTGGCTCCTGTCAATATTATCATCCTCCATACTCAGGAAGGTCAGATTTATGGAATTGTGTCCTGCTCACATATATAAAATTCAATAAAATTCAATTTCATTTAAAATTTCCCCATTTATAAAGAAAAATTTAGATATACCTCTGGGAGGGAAGCCATTTAATACAAATGTGTACCACTAAACGATTCACCTTTCTTTCTTTGCTTTCTTTTGCTTTCTAGTTAAAAATAATTTTCTGTTCGTGTAATGATTTGAGTTTATTCAAGCATGTCTCCACGCTCTTTGTGCATGTGTGTAAATGAACATAGTCATGTTCTGTCATGGATTGTCAGTCTTCTCTTAACACGGACCATTAGGGGAAAGTCCATTTGCAGAGAAAGAAAATCCCTGACTTCTTTGAAAGGAATTAACTGAGTGGAAAAGAGTCAATTACATTTTCGATCCTATTATTTGATCCGGATGATGAAAACATATTACTCCAGTAAACTTGGATAATCACCTTTTTATGACTGAAGCAATACTCTATTTTTAGATTAGATTCTTTGATTTCAAAACAATGAAGACATTGTTTTCAAACAAAAGGACAGAAGGTGTAAGCTTTACAGGTATGATTAACTGTGGACGAAGAATTTTGTATATAAACAGGTGGTGATAAAGATTTTGAGAAAAAACAAAGCATCTTGCTTTAAGTTTAAGGCATTCATTTTGTATTTTTTAAAATTTGTTGGGAGTATTACTGATATTTGACTTCTTGGATTTAATGTTAAGGAAAGACAGTGATTGTGCTTTAATATATTTTAATGCAATTTCTGTATAATAGCACTCTTCAAAGAAAGATACAGAGACAACCTCCTAGATTAAAAGAAATTTAGATGTATTAATCTTATACTGTACACTACGCAACAGGTGTACTGTTGAGAGACATAGGCCTCATTCTGGCTCTTAATGTTTAATCTTTTTATCCTAATGTTATATTTTAGCACTTTTTAACTTTTATTATATTGGATGTTTCTTATTAGTTTAAAATGGAGGCTAAAATATGTTAGTGGCTGAAATCTGGTGCTAGTAACATGGTGACATTGGAGGAAGCACGGTGGGGAAGATAGGTGGTGTGTTTGTGTGGCTCTTGGGGAAAATAACACTTATTTAAAAGCTAAAAAAAATTGTGTTTCCTTGCTCTCTCATGGTCAGCTTGGACGTTAGAAAATGAACTGATGTTTCAGAAATCTTTACAAGGCTCAGTGAAAAGGCTTGCCTCCAGAATTTGTGGGTGCTCCATCACTGAAGGCTTTCAAGAAGAGACTGGACCACCATTTGTCTAGATGGTATAAGGTCTTCTGCTTGAACAGGAGGTTATTCTATCTCCTAAATTTTGGACCAAATGCTGCCCCAGTCTAGAGGAACATGCTGACAATGTTATTCCTTCAACTATGGAATGCAGTGTCTATAAATCTTAATTTATCTCTGGGCTCCTGAGAAGAAGTCTTAAGGGGCATGAAACATCAGAGACAAGAGGTCTCTGAACTGCTAGCTGAAAGGGGACAAGTACAGCAGATCATCAAAGCTACATGGCATGCAAGAATGTAAATTTCTATTTTAATTTTAGTCTGCAATTTCTAGCAGTAAATCTGGGAAATTATCTCAGTCCGTGGAGGAGCGAGAGGTGGGGATGGTGGACCAAAGAAGGGATCTAGCATTCCCCTGAAATAGCGGCGCAGCTTCTGCCAAGCCTAAACATTTTTTTCTTGCTTCCCTCTTGTAAAATTAGTTCTTGGTGCTTTGAACTACTCTGGGATTTAGAAAAGGCTCCGAGCAGACTTTTGCCAAGTTGCGTCCTCTGGAGGACAAACAGAGAATAGGATTTCCTTTGGAACGTCAGAAAAGGGAACAGTTGCACATAAAATTAACGCAAGCCATAAGAAAACCCCGTCTATTTTGCACAAGAAATATGCAGTAAAGTTTACAAGCCAACAAAATGAATTATTCATTTGGCAGAGTACATTTAAGGGAGGGCTAATGAATATGCATGAAAAAAGTGGTTCACTAAGACAATTTTGTAAATAAGTCTAAGGCTCTTTCTACAATTTGGTAATCCATGCAGATCATGCACAATTTAGCATGAATTTGTACTCTTGGTAAGAGGTAGCAGAGAGCAATTCCGTTTTCTGTTTTGCATAGCAATTCCCTTCCATCTGAAGATGCATTTGTTTTGTTTTTTAAAGGAAATCCAGAAATGTGTCTGGTGTCTTTTATCTGTCTGAAATTTCCTGGAAATAAAATGTGTAGCCTTCATAGTTGGAATATCAGACGTGTCTGATCAACATTGCTTGTTTGAGATATAGCTTTAATTCTGTTGTGAGCTAAATGTTAGCTTGGCTGGGCTTCTGCAACTACTGACTTAATATTTAGAAATGATTTCCTGATGCTGTGCTTCCCAGAAGTGGTGAACTAGACCATCTCCAGGCATGTTGGTCAAATGAGCAAGACTGATGGGATTGATTCCCATACTTGCAAAGAGCAGATTCTAGAATACCTTAACTCTGATTGTGCAGGTGGGTTTCTCATAATTACCTGACCGACTGAAACTCTGCTGTTGAATTTTGGCAAAATAGTTGAATTTCATCATCAAGGCTGGGGCTAATTTTGAGTAGAGCAGGCCTGGCAAACTGACGGCCCATGGGCCGGATGTGTCACACCAAAACTGTGCCCACCCCATTGCTGGCAATGGGGAAAAAGTCTTGATACATCACGCAACATCGCGCGTTTGACATGTCTGGTCAGTAGAGGATGGTTCTGATGGTGGGAACAGGAGCAGTTGACCGCTGGAAGATCTGCTACATTCATGGCCATCATTAGCATCTCCCTGCTCATAAAACAGGCTGATATCACCCATATCTTTCAGGGTAAGCATTCTGGCTATATACTTCTTTATCTTGGCACGGTTCTATTTAAGCCAGGGTAAATTGAACACGTACCACCCTTGATTCTGTTCTACTCAAAAACTCCTTTACAAATAATTTAAACGTTTCCCTTATGTTGTATGTGAAGGATACATGTATACAAGCTGTTATCTAATTAATTTGGGTCTGTCTTAGCGCATTGTGAGAACTGAGCGAATTCTGAATTGATTAATTAACCAAGGCTTCAGAGAACTCAGGTAGATGGAGAGGGATTATGCCCACAGCCCCTTAATTTTAGGGTGCTGCATGGCTCAGCACTCTTTTCCCTCCTGTATGTCATTTACATGAAACTACCAGTGAGGTCACTTACCAGTTTGGGGTCCGTATCATCATGAAGCAGGGGATACCTGGCTGTACATCTCAACCATGGGAGGCTGTGTGCGTCTAGATGGGAAGGAACCGATCCGGGAGCCATCCTGACAAAACCAAGTGGCTGTAGCTGTTGGAGCCTCCTAAATCAAGAAATGTTTCATGGTTGAATCTCAACAGAATTGTACTTCCCTATTTGAGAAGGAAAGATTACATGTAATCTGGGGGTCCCCTAGGATAGTCTTCTCCTGCTAGAAGAACAGGATGCAGCCTGTGGCCAGGAGGACTTTTACATCCATCGTGTGCCACCCTTGGACCTGGGACTTCAGGAAGCCACCCTTGTGGCTGCACACATTGAGTTTTGTAATGCACTTTACATAGAACTGCCCTCGAAGACCATCTGCAAGGTACTAGCTAGTCCAGAATGCAGCCATGGGGCACTGTGTCATTCCTTGAGATGCTACTGCTTTATGAGGTCCACTGGTGATCAACTGGCTTTGGGATACAAAAAGGCTACCTTTAAAGCCATCACAGCATGTAGTCAAGCAGGGTGGGTGTGCTCTGGGTCCTGCCAGGTCAAGGGTGTCAAACTCAATTTCATTGAGGGCCGCATCAGCATTGCGGTTGCCCTCAGGGGGCTGGGTGGGCGTGGCCTACTGGGTGAGCATGGCTAGAGTGCGTATGGCCTACTGGGTGGGCGTGGCCAGCTCTACATCGTTCGCATCAAGGGTGCCTATGGGGGAGAGGTGGGACAGATCTGAGGGTCTCTGGCAGAAGGAGGGTCTCTGGGCCAGAGCCAAGGCAGTGGGGGCCGTTCCCTGACTGTTTCCAGGATGGCTTCACGGGCCGCATGAAACCACTTCGCGGGCCAGATCCGGCCCCCAGGCCTTGTGTTTGACATGTCTGTGCCAGGTGAACATCTTGTGAGACTCAGGAAATCTGTCTACTCTGTTGTAATTCCTGCCCTCTGTAACGATCTCAACCTTTTATGCTGTTTCAGAAATGGTTAGAGAATTAGCTCTTCTGCCAGGTGGTATTGTCTAGCCCCCTTTTACATGCTTTTTTGTTTGTTTCAGTTTCAGTTTAAAATAGGGTGCTTGCACCTGATTGACCATGCCCTTCTCTTTTTTTCGGATGTATTGTTCCTTTTATTTGTAAGCCACTCTGCGTCGCCAAGCAGTCAGGCAACTGCAAATTGTGATTAAATAAACAAAAGAAACCATAACCTAGCCCAGGGGTGTCAAACTCAATTTCATTGAGGGCCGCATCAGCATTGCGGTTGCCCTCAGGGGGCCGGGTGGGTATGGCCAGGGTGGGCGTGGTCTACTGGGTGGGCGTGGCTAAAGTGCGTATGGCCTACTGGGTGGGCGTGGCCAGCTCTACATCGTTCGCATCAAGGGTGCCTATGGGTGCCTGGGCAGGAGTGGGACAGATCTGAGGGTCTCTGGCAGGAGGAGGGTCTCTGGGCCAGGGCCAAGGCAGTGGGGGCCATTCCCTCGCTGTTTCCAGGATGGCTTCGCGGGCCACATGAAACCACTTCGTGGGCCGGATCCGGCCCCCGGGCCTTGTGTTTGACATGTCTGACCTAGCCTGATACGGGAACTCTCTCCTCTAATCCCCAGCCAGCGCTACCGACATTTCAGAAAATAAATTCGTGAACCGTGGAATGTGCATGTTTTGAGGCTAGTACATAGAAGACTGCCAGGTTTCTTTATAATCTTCCCTGTAGTCTCTTTTGATGGATGCTTAGAAGATGCTGTGCTAGTATAATACACGGATTCATGCTTTTTTCAGCTGTAGGGCAGTAAATTGACTCGAATCCCTGAGTTCATCTGATATACAGAGCTAGAATTTAGTTGACCATATTTTATGCCTACATCTAAATGCAAACATAGCCAGGCAAGGTGAAGAGAAAAACAGAAATCCTGACATATCTGACATGCAAAGTTGCCCCTTTGTAGAATTTCCCAAGGCACAGTACAGTATAACTTACCCCAGATTTGCCACAAAATCAGGGATATGCTTTATAGGATGGAACTGACAATGAGGAAGTACAGTTCCACTCAGCTGGTGACTAAAACTAAATATTGCTCTATGCTAAGGTTTATGAAAGGGACGCGGTGGCTCAGTGGGTTAGGACACTGAGCTTGTCGATCAGAAGGTCGGCAGTTTGGCGGGTCGAATCCCGAGTGCCGCGTAACAGAGTGAGCGCCTGTTGCTCGTCCCAGCTTCTGCCAACCTAGCAGTTCAAAAGCACGTAAAAATGCAAGTAGAAAAATAGGGACCACTACGGTGGGAAGGTAACAGCGTTCCGTGCGCCTTTGGCATCTAGTCATGCCGGCCACATGACCACGGAGACATCCTCGGACAAGCGCTGGCTCTTCGGCTTTGAAACGGAGATGAGCACCGGCCCCTAGAGTCGGAAACAACTAGCACGCATGTGCGGGGGTTTATAAAAAAGGATTTTTGTTGGCTGAAAATGTTTTTTTGGGTTGATTGGTTTTGCACTCAGCTGTAAGAGTAGACCTTTTAAATGGACACTGCCTGGCTTGGACATTTGGGAGGAAGAAAAGAATCCAAAGCAGGGGAAGGGTGATAGCCAAATCTGATCTTAGATTCTGCCTCAGTTTACCTTTCCCAATAAATAACTGAGTCAGAAGGTCATTTAAAAACAATTTGTCAGAGTGGGATCTCCCTATGAAAAGAGAGAACCGTGAGGCCCATCTGACATTCCATTTTATACAAGGGCAAATTGGAAATAAATCTCCATTTGAGCATGTGCGAGAAATAGGCGGGGAAAACGACACCAGTCCTCTGGCTCCATGTGCAGTAGCTTAGTAGGCAGTGAGGAGTAGAAGGAGAAAGTTGTGTTGCACTTCACTCATAGGCTAGATCAATTGAGAATGATCCTTGCCAAAGAAAATCCCGCCAAACCTGAAGATACCAAAGGAGTAACTGCTAGTGAAGTTCATGGATCGCGGTTCGACCATCAGTTCAGAAGTCTACTGTGAAATGTTACGAAACCTCAGACGAGCCATCCAGAACAAGCGCCGGGGCCTGTGGTGTTGGTTCACAACAATGCTCGCCCTCATACCGCTACACGCACCCAAGAACTTTTGAAGCAGTTCCGTTGGGATGTTTCTGATCAACACCCCCCATAGTCCAGATTTGGCTCTGGGCGACTATTACTAAGGAATTTCAAACCTTGTAAGACATTATGACAAGTGCCTCAATTTGAACAGCGATTATATCGAAAAGTAGTGTAATGTTGTAGTGTTCTAATGTGTATAATAAAAGTTCCGTATCTGTGAGTGTCTGTCATTGATAACCAAACGGAGGTTTATTTCCCAATTGCCCTCGTAGTTAAGACATCAAAGGAAATGCAAGAGGAAAGGTGATTGGACAGGACAAAAGTAACTTCCTCTTTGCATAACCAATCAGTTACATGTAGTCAAACATGTTACATGTATGTCCATTTAAAGGAGGTCTGACATCAGAAGAGGCGTAAAATTTAAGATATTAACGAGGAAAAGGTTGTTTGGAGTTCACGAAGAGACAAACCAGACACCAATTAGCACTAACAAACTTTTTCTTATCAGGAGATAAGCCATCTCTTCTATAGTTTATCTTTTCGGTTTAAGAATGTTAGATTCAAGAACCGATTCCATTAGATGTGTGGGAGGTAATTTGGGTTAGAAATGTAAAATTTACTCAAGCCCAAAACTTAAGAGAAAATTTTTATAAAATGTTTTATAAAAACATTTATTTGGATTTTATAAAAACATTTATTTGGATCCTAAAAAGCTGTCTTGTATGTATTCTAATTTACAGCCCAAATGTTGGAGATGTGGTAGTTTGGATGCTACCTATTTTCATATTTGGTGGACTTGTAGAAATATAAAAGCTTTTTGGATTAAAATTTGGTGGAACATTCAAAAGATTTTTAAGAGAAAGATAAAGTTTACTCCACAATTATTTTTATTGGGTGTTATTACAGACTGTGACACTAAAGAAATTAATTTGATGTTGAATTTGATAACAGCTGCGAGGGCAATATTGGAAGAAGGATTGCCTGCCTACTATAGAGGAATGGACGCTTAAAGTGTCAAATCTAGCAGAAATGGCTAAGATTTCTGCTTACTTGAAGGATCATTCACAAGAGAGATACATTTCGGTTTGGAGAAGATGGATAGGGATAATATTGTAACTTTTTATAAAACTTTTCAATAAAAAAAAGAATGTTAGAAGCTATTGATCAATCCATATAGCAATAGGATAAAACGTTTTCCTACATTCCAGTTTGTAATGAGCCTTAACACTATTTTAAAAGAGAGAAAATAAGTCAAATTAGAACATAAAGCCACTCTGTTAGTTAACAAATTACAAAGTCTATGTCATGTGCCCCTCAAGGAACAATTCTCCGCAGCAAAGCTCTTGATCAAATATGTCATTGTGATCCTGAATTAAGCATGAAAGTAACATCTCATTCAAACTGAGCTAGATGTCTGGTGACTCTCATAGAAACATCTGTGTTGGGTTGTTATTTTTCCCCTTAAACCACAAATATTTGGCACTGACATCTTCTGGGATATTTTTGAACTTCTTAAGAGCTCACAGCCTGGGATCTCCTGGTGATTTCCCAGCATATACTGATTAGGATTTACATTGTTTAGTGTATAAAGGAAGACAAAGTCCGTCATGTGGATGAATGACAACAATATGTCACAAAAACGTGTTGCCTAATAATCTGAAATCAAGGCATTGAGCTTCTTTCTACTTGTCTAGCTTTATTTTAACAACCCCTGAAATGTTGTTGAGATCACAATCTACTCTTCATGGCTCAATAAATATAAGCCATAACAAATGTGAAGTCAAAATACCACTGAGAGTAAATAGAACTATGATTTTTTTTTTAAAAAAAGTATTTTTTTTAAATTCCATTTATATCCCGCCCTTCTCCGAAGACTCAGGGCGGCTTACAAGCTTAGCAGTAAGCAGTAAGCAGTAAGCAGTAATTTGTTATTGCACTTAAGTATTTATTATGTAAGGGACGTGGTGGCTCAGTGGGTTAAGACCCTGAGCTTGTCGATCAGAAGGTCGGCAGTTTGGCGGGTCGAATCCCGAGTGCCGCATAGCAGAGTGAGCGCCTGTTACTCGTCCCAGCTTCTGCCCACCTAGCAGTTCGAAAGCACGTAAAAATGCAAGTAGAAAAATAGGGACCACTCCGGTGGGAAGGTAACAGCGTTCCGTGTGCCTTTGGCGTCTAGTCATGCCGGCCACATGACCACAGAGACGTCCTCGGACAAGCGCTGGCTCTTCGGCTTTGAAACGGAGATGAGCACCGGCCCCTAGAGTCGGAAACGAGTAGCACGCATGTGCAGGGGAACCTTTACCTTTACCTTTACCTATTTATTATGTGTTTATACAGTCTATTACCAGTCTATCAATCACGGTAATGTGGAATTAAAAACAACCTTGCTTCAGAAACGGATTTAAGAAGGAAGTGGGTGGATCTCTTATCTGGCCCACTTTTTTCTTGTAGATGTTTTCAACCATCTCTAAGGGGTTTTTTTAGACCACGTTTTTATATTTAGACTAGATTTAAACCATCGTGCAGGCAGCAGGAGGAATAAACCAGGAGAAATAATGCAATCCATCATGTGGCATCATTAGGAGAATAGGCTAATAAAATGTGTCATTCAGGGGCCAGACAGGTATGTAGATAAATAGATATTGAGCCTGAATCATCCTCAGCACCCCATCCTTTCGAAGAAAGAAAATGACTAGCTGTAATTTCTCCTTCTAGAAAGACAGATGATCCTTGGGAGTGTAGCCTGTGAAAATTGGAAGTAGTCTATTGCTATTTATTTCCTGGTCACTTTCAATTCAAACACCGTTCCATATTTCAGCTCCATCCTCTTCCTAACCCCAAAATTTGCCTTCTTCCTCTATCTCTGTTGCAGACTTTCATGAAATGGAATTTAACCCACGTTTGTAATACGTGTCAGTGAGTTTGGAGTGGTGGGTATGACTTGTGTCACCCTGTCTCTCATTTCTGGTGGGTCACTCCCACCTCTGTTTCATTTTGTTGGGGTCAGTGGTGGGATTCAGCCAGTTCGCACCAGTTTGGCGGAACCGGTAGCTAATTTTTTGTTGCCCAGGCCCAGAATGGACTTCCGGAAGCGGCAGCCACACAGAGAACCAGTTGTTCACACAATTGAATCCCACCACTGGTTGGGGTCTACCTTTTCAGAGAATCATCCCTTCTCCTGATCTAATGTTGACAGGCTCAAATATGGAGAGCTATAGGATTGGATAACAAAAGCCCAGAAAAGAGTCTGGTGGTACATTTTCCATCCAGGGTAGAAGCTTACAGAAGTTGTATTTGACTTCATCAGCTGTTGTTGCATCACTTCATGAGTTGTATGGAGACACATAATATTTAAATGGGAGGAGGGGTGAAGTGGAATGGAAGACTGGTTGGTTAAATAGATACAGGTAAGTGGTTATAGGTGTTTCCAAGCAAAAGTGCCCCAATTCTTTATGATAATACGTTTTTCCCCAAGTCCTATATGGCAATACACAGACCAATCTGAAGGATATTTTGCAATAGAGATGAACTGGAAGGTAGCAAAAAAACGAAATTAAAAAATGGCATATCTGTCCCATCAATCAGCATAGTGCTAATGTGTTCATAGCAAAACAAAAGAAGACATTCAGATGCATTGGATTATTTTCCAAAATGGTTAGATAATGGTTAGATTGGGAAAGGATGGTTGGTCTGTCATAATGTCTGGATTACAGTGTCCTAATATCTAATTAAAAGAGCACCAAAATACAGTTTTTTTAAACCTTTCCTGCGCCTCAGATAGCATCACGACAAACCTCTGCTCCAACTTCCATTTTTATACATTATGAATCACATCAGAAACACAATTTAAATCAAAACTACTAGGTAACATTTGCTCCGATGGAGTTTCTGCTAGAAAGCAAACAAGCCCTGATAAATTAACCAATAAATTGTATTTCACAGTCTCTCATCAATTCTGCCCGCCTCTAGTAATAGAACTGGGATAGAGACTTTCAGGGGAGAATTTTCCAGAACAAATGGATCGGTTGCATTTATATTTGTTTTCTGTTCTTTATGTCACCAATTTGACAGAAGGTGGCAACAGTTTAGGACTTTCTTCTCTGTGCAATCAGCCAGATAATGAGGTAATTTGAAGCACATCTTGATTATGTAACTCCTTTCCACCCTCCACCCTCCAGGTATGAAGCGAAAGTGAGGATCGATGAACAAAACCCAGTAGAGACAATTTTAGATTCATAATGATAGCTGATCGAAAGAGCTGAAATTCAGTTCAATGTGATGTCACTATTTAAAAAAAAATAATGTCCATTTCATTAAAGGTTCTGGGATTTGTATGATTCTTCCCCACTCCCCTTTTCAATAACAGTGGATTGTTTTGCAGCCCAGTTAGACCTGCCAAGTTAATTTGAAGTGAGAGAGGAATTAGTCTTCCAATTTTGTTCTCCTCACTGTTTCCATATCCTGAAGTGATGGTCCCTATTTATCAGGACCTCTCCTTGAAGAAGAAAGATCTAAGTTTGACTGTTTACAAAAAAATAAAAATAAAAATAAAATCAGAGAATTATTTTGCAGATTGCCTACACATCTCTTCCTACAAATGTTTGGAGGAACTCCAACGTTTTATTTATTTATTTATTTATTTATTTTATTCGATTTATATACCACCCTTTTCCCGAAGGACTCAGGGCGGTGTACAGGGCAAATAAAAAAAATACAATATACAGATTAAAACACGATTAAATTAATAGCCCCAACACATTAAAATTGGATTTAAAACCTTAAAAAAAACCCCTCAGTCCAGGCCGGCCAGCTCGAATAGCCAGGTTTTTAGGTCCCAGCGAAACGAACGAAAGTTGGGGGCGATCCGGAGTTCCACCAGCAGCTGAGGCGCAATAATCCTGGTTGGCTCAAAAAAAAAAAAGTCCTCAAGTTGCCTACTTCTCAACCTACATATTTCAGTTCCTCTTTTATGGTTCTGCAATAGAGATTAGATGTATCTTGAGGGCAATCATTAGATGGGTAGATGGAGATACTTGACAGGAGCTCCTGTTTCTTTCGATCTTCCACGCTGAGTTTCTGCCATGAGAAACAGACCTCTGGGTAACTAGACAGTTGTTGGCCACAACTTAGATGTTCATAATTCCTGTACTTCCTTTGTCTTCAGGGGCAGAAGTTTTAGAACTGAACAAGGAAACTAGGGGTGAATGCAGTGGTGGGATTCAACCAGTTCGCACCACTTTGGCAGAACTGGTAGCTAATTTTTTTTTTGTTGCCCAGGCCCAGAATGGACTTCCGGAAGCGGCATCCACACAGAGAACCAGTTGTTCACCTACTGTATATGAATCCCACCACTGGGTGAATGACCATTATGTGTCAAAAGCTTCCCATGGTGGCAGAAAAGTAGGGTGTGGAAAGACTCTGCTGATTTCATACACTGTTGTGTGTGTGTGTGTGTGCAGAATCACAACTGTTCTTCCTGATGCAATTCCAGTAATAAAATACATCAATCATCACTGCTGATGTTGCTAAAGTTTCCTTTGTATTGTGGGAAGTCAGCCCCCCAGAGAAGGAAATATTAAAAGGGCAGAAAAATATATTTCCTCAAAGGATCTTAAAGAGGCAGAAAAGCATGCCCAGTTTTTCTTAATAGCCCCAGGTCTCCCTCCCTCAAGCAGAAACCAGCTCTATAGAAATGCAGATATAACAACAACTTTATTGATTAGCCCTTGGGCCATATCAAAGTGCAAAGTTCCAGCAACAAACCGTCACCGAAACTTGATAAAAGCAATCCAAAATGGAATTTGATAAAATACAATTTAAAATGGAATTAAAATAAAATACAATTTAAGATGAAATAGTAATAAAATACAAATCTAAGATATAGATAAAATATGATAACATTATATTTCGGAGTCGCCCTTGCAATCTACCCCAATCAGTCCCACATATGCAGATCTTAACCGGATCATTTTGTTTAAGTACTGTGCTACGTTAAATGTTATTTTCAAGTTCTGACCGGACATAAGATAAGTTATTTTGATATGGGGATCCCAATGGGTCATTCGTTTGGTATATAGACCAAGATACCTGTCTCTCACCCTCTTATACAGACAACAGTCAAATAGGATGTGAGCCAGGTCCTCTACCTCTGCCGCTCCGCAAATGTAGATATAAATCAAGGAAGGTTGGAGCTACAAGCTTAGGAAGACAAAGACACCTAAAATCTACACACCCCACCCAAAGTCTAAGACAGGACATAATAGGATTAACTCACAGATGCCAAAGGGACACAGGTCAAAATACATGACACAGGAAATACAAAGCCTCAAACAGGAACAGGGAATAACCTCCAAACAAAAGGCTCAAAAGGGTATAAAAACCCACTCCCTACATGTGCTCAGCCCGTTTTTTCTCCTTTTTTTTTGCCAGAGCCAGATTTCTGTCTGGCTCTCCTCCTCAATAAACTGCAACCTTCTTTCTAAAGCAGGTCGCCACGTTTATTCCCAGCTTGGACTGAACCACGATGAAGACGTTTCTTCCAACAGTATCTGAAACAAAGGAATCTCAAACCGCTTTTTCTAACCCAAACTATTTCCATGGTCTTAGATTACGGCTCTCTGAACGGAAGAGTTGCTGAGGATGATGTCTCACGCCTTTAAGCGGTGTAAGATGTAGCAAGTAAGAAAAGCCCTATCAAGATGTAGCCGTCGTGGTTTGGAAGTTGTTTTCTTGAACAGAAAGAATCCATCATACCTGAGTGGACTTGGTTTAAACCTTTCACCTATCAATGTAGATGATCAAGAATGTAAGGAGAGGAATACTAGCAGTCTTAGGGATCAAAATCTCTGTTGGACTGCAAAGATGGCATCCATCAGAATTTGAAGGACAGAGAAGAACTGACAGTTTGAATGTCAGAAAAGAAGGGATTAGAGTTCTTAATTGGAATGAATGTGTCATCTGCATGGCTACAGGGAATCTACACTGCTGCTTTGGAGACCACCAGGATGTTGGCCCCATCCTCTTGTTGATGTTATTTGCTGCTGATCTGATTTGTTTGCATCACTGGGGAAAAGTAAGTGCTACAAAGACAATGCCACTGGTATCATTTCTTCCAAAGGGAGTGAAATTTTCTGTTGCCTTGGGCTTCTCCTTTGCTTGAGTAAGTGGGAAACAATTAACAGAATAGTGTTAGGCTGAGTGTTAGTCACAAGGAAAGATATTCCTGTGTTTGCATTGGAGGAATGTAGCAAAGCATGTTGGTTCAATGCCAGCTGCAAACCCTTTTATGCTGCAGGAAACCATTTTGGTGGCAGTCCCTAGAGCTCTGGAGAACATGAAAATTTTCCTCAACTTTTCAGTGGAGAAGCAACCCTGTCACTCTTGTTCCATGGAGCTGTTTGCTTTCTCTGCTCAGGGATCCTAATCTAGCTGAGATAATTAGAACAGGACAGCCTTTAGTGTGTGTGTGTGTGTGTGTGTGTGTGTGTGTGTGTGTGTGTGTACAATGACTTTTTTTACCTGCATGCTACCCGTCGTTCTATACACAGAGTGGCTAGTGTTTTTAACCCCATGGAAACAAATGGGTGCCTTTAAAATGATTTGCACTACAGTCTCCATCTTTTTTCCCTTCGCCATGCTGACTGGGATGAACAGGAAGGAGTTTAGAACATCTCTGGGGCACCAGATTGCCTGTCCTGGTGATCAACACTAAAGATGAGTCTTAAGAATTCACCACGCCAAAAGTTGCTTTGCTTTTTTTTTTTAAAAAAAGCAGTTAACTGATCAAAGGACCAGGCAGTGCTTTGGATTCAAAAGCACATTTTGAAGCATGTGGGCATGTGAGTTTGCCTGTTGTACCTGTCTACAACTCTTTACACTGACTGTGCCATTTCCCAGGATCGCGCTACAGCTGGGGGCGGGATGTGATCCTAGGAAAGGAACCATTTGTCTTCCTTCCAGTTTGAAGCACACTACCCAAGCCCAGTTAATAACGGTATGATAATATAACACTGAAACATGCTTCTAAATATTTTCAAATAAACTGGCACAGAGCGCTAAAATACGTAGTTGGACTCGTGCTATCTGCCTAAGTAAGATCTGTTGGATCTGTTCCATGAGTACTGCAAGCCCACACGGGCGAACATTTTGAAAGGACTAGACATTTCAAAAATCATTTGCAATACGTTTGCAGTTCAAAGGTGTGATAGCCAGGAATCAAACACCTCTTTGCACCTGTGTTGAAGACTTTGGCCATGCATGCAAGGAAGCTCATGGCTTCTCCTCTAGCTTGGCGTATGCCTTTGTTAGCAAGACTAACGTTCCCCATCTCTGATCCCTTCGTCTGACTTGCTGAAACTCTGGCATCCGGCGTACCATCATCCCAGAAGTGGTGAACGAATACCACAATAAAATATTCAATAATTGCTTAGGATTAAATGCAGCCGTGGTCCCAGTGGGATCAATTAGGAAGTGACAGCCATTCGAAGCTTGCAAACCAATAAGCAGTCAATCAGGCATAGAGATTGGAGCATCAACTGACCTTCAGGTCTGGGGCCGCTTCCCACTTCAACAGCAATTTCGTTGAAACAGCCAATTATTTCTTTTCTTTGACATCGATAGCTATTCTGTTTTCAGTTGTCCTTTAATGACCTCCGAATTGAGCCAGCCATTCTTTGATCTTGAGTAGCAAAGCAAGAAGAAGCAGCTTTCCCCCACTGGTTGATTTTTTTTTAAATCAGATTAAATATAATTTCCTCCAGTCCATTGTTGCTCATTTGGGTGGGCGAGGTTTAAATTAGCAGATCAGAAGGCACAATTGCATCCCAGCCCTTGTTGGTAATTAAAGCGGGGTGGAAGGAGAGGAACGCGTGGCCTTTGCGGAGCTCCTGCAAAAGGCATAACCAATTCTGCCGTAAAGTAATTAGCCGGAAATAAATTCCGGGCATTTGTGAAATCCTTTTGAATTCAAGCAGTGTTAAAAAAGGAATAAATATGAAGGAAGAGCAACAATTAAAATTCTGAAGCAAAACAATGCAAAAGGCATTATTTATTAAGTGACAAGATGGGCGACATACCCAACACCTTCTCAATGCTTTTATAGAAAAGTTAAACTCAGTGCACCGAAGGGGCCTTATTTATTTACTTGCATTCCACTTGAAAGGGACGCGGTGGCTCAGTGGGTTAGGACACTGAGCTTGTCGATCAGAAGATCGGCAGTTTGGCGGGTCGAATCCCGAGTGCCGCGTAACAGAGTGAGCGCCTGTTGCTCGTCCCAGCTTCTGCCAACCTAGCAGTTCGAAAGCACGTAAAAACGCAAGTAGAAAAATAGGGACCACTCCGGTGGGAAGGTAACAGCGTTCCGTGCGGCTTTGGTGTCTAGTCTTGCCGGGCACATGACCACGGAGACGTCCTCGGACAAACGCTGGCTGTTCGGCTTTGAAACGGAGATGAGCACTGGCTCCTAGAGTCGGAAACGACTAGCACGCATGTGTGGGGGAACCTTTACCTTTACCTTTATTCCACTCTTATTATTTTTGCAAGTAACTCAAGGTGGCAAACATATCCAAGAGATGAGAGGGTCCCCAATCACTGAGCTATGGCCTACTACCAAGCCTTGAGGCTTTCAGAACTGGGCCATGGAAGGGACGGGTGAGCATGTCCACATACATACACATTCCCACTCATGCAACCAGCTGGCTTTCATGCCAAAGGTGGAACTATAACTCCCAGTTTCTTGGTAATTGGCCCAAAGTCACCCAGCTGGCTTTTATGGCTAAGGTGGGATTAGAACTCATAGTCTCTCAGGGATTGACCCAAAGTCACCCAGTTGGCTTTCGTGGCTAAGGTGGAACTAGAACTCAGTTTTCCAGTGATTGGCCCAAAGTCCACCAACTGGCTTTCGTGGCTAAGATGGAACTTGAACTCGTGGTCCCCCCACTTTCTAGCCTGGTGCCTTGGCTCTATGCCGAGGATCCTAGATTAGACTGGGTGTTGGAGGGGGAGGAAAAACCCCTTACTTTCCAAATCATGGGGTGAACCAAAGTAGTGGAAGGGTAAATATTAAAAGGAAGATCTAGAATGGAGTATCTGAACCTTAATAGTCCTCATCAAGTGTTCCTCAAAATGCACCAGGACTGAAGTCTACCTAGGAAGCCTTCTCTTTTGACCTCCATCCTGTCATCCTGATGTACCTGCTGGTCTGCCCTGCCAGTTCACAATTACTCCATGCTGAGAATTCCATGTGTGTTCGTATGAATAATGGAAGGCTAGTAGCATTCTCAGTGGATGTCTCTTCGCATTTGTATTACAAGAACCTTGCAAAACTCAGCCTTATTCCCCCATGTTGTTCAAAATGGATACAGTGCCATTGGTCGGTGACTGTAATACCAAATTTGATGACCTAATTGTGTGGCTGTATGTAAGGCAGCTTCCTACGTAGATTAAGAGTAGATTAAGTACCATCAGTGTGCCGGTAGCATATAGTTTTCCCGTCTCTATGAGACTATGAAAAACCGAATTGTTTTAAGATTTGAGCCACATGACATCAACACACTGAAGCATCATCTTGATCAAATGAGGAACTGCTGCGTAGATGTTGCATTAGGGTGGTGGGCACCTATTTCTGTATGGAGTTGCCCTCTAACTAATTAAGGAGAATGAAGGAGAAATTTCTGACAATTAATCAGTGGAACGACTTGCCTCCAAAAGTTGTGTGTGCTCCATCACGGGAGGTTTTAAAGAAAAGATTGGACAGCCATTTGTCTAAAATGGTATAGGATCTCCTACGTGAGCAGGGGGTTGGACTAGAAGACCTCCAAGGTCCCTTCCAACTCCGTAATTCTGTATTCTATTCTGCATTTTTTTCTGAAGAAACTTGAGGCTGACCGTTCCTTCATCTGGCTTCCTTACATTGCATGAAAAATCTATGGCCAAGCTAATCAGGTTGAACTGCAAGTGCTTAACTCACAACTGCACTTTTCCATCTATATATTTATTTTTCCCCTCCCCAACGAAAACTGAAGACCTCTTGCAACTATCAAACTGTCACAAATGGCTTCAAATGCTGAGGATCTTGCTCAGTCCCACCCACCCGGTCAGAACAAAATACGATAAAATGCTTTCTGTTTTCTGCAGTTTCTCAGGGAACTCACTTTCTTTTTGCCAAGCTATTTCTTAGTCACATATCCTCGGGTTACTGAGCGTTCTGCATACTTTGGGTTTCACTGTTTTTGTTATGCATTTTAGTGTTAACTTCAACCTCTAGCAGGTTTTGCTGAAATCTGTGTTTGTGTGTTTGTGTGTGTGTGTGTGTGTGTGTGTGTGTGTAAGTGTGTGAGTCCTCTCTGAGTTCTGAGCATTCCTTGGTTTTCCTACAGAAAAACCACTTCCTCTTCAGACTCGGTTACTACAACTAGTAATCTCTAAATATGGGGATGGGGCTGTATGCATGTATGTATGTATGTATATATATATATATATATATATATATATATATATATATATATATATATATATATATATATATATATATATATATATATATATATATATATATATATATATATATATATATATATATATATATATATATATATATATATATATATATATATATATATATATATATATATATATATATACTTTTTTTTGGATGGCTAAAAACATATATGTGCGTGTGTGTGTGTATGTGTGTAATTTTTTTTTTGGCTTGCTAATGAAGAATTAAAGGGAGACAGATATGATCATTTCTAACTTATTTGTTCTCATCAGTCAGCCATACCCTTCTGTAAAAAAATCACACAAATATGAGCTGCCACTGCTATGGCTACTGCCTGTAGATGGCCTTGGGCTAGGCTGAAACAGGAAATAAGATTTGTCCCGTGTCTGGGACTAAGCAAGTGTATTCTGAATGCTTAACAAACATTTAATACATATCTTCCTTGCTTCTCAGCTAACACACACACACAGAGAGAGCCTGTGGCCTAGGGGTTAAAACAACTGCTTAAGACGCAGTTGGCCCAGGTTCAAATCTCAGAAGTGTATGGCTGACTGATGAGAACAAATAAGTTTGAAATGATCATATCGGTCTCCCTTTATTCTTTGTTAGCAAGACAAAGGAAAAAAAATTACACAAATATGAGCTGTCACTGATGTGACTACTGCTTGTAGATGGCCTTGGGTTAGGCTGAAACAGGAAATAAGATAAACAAGATGCCAAAGTCAGCTGCACCTTTGCCTGGTCTTCTACCCTTAGGTATGCATTCCTTGATGGATTATGTGCTATCAAATCATCGTTGACTTTTAGCCACCACATCCTTCGATTGCCTCCATGACAATCTGTCCCTAACCTGGTTTTTAGGTTTCCCAATGGTGTGTTTGTTGCCGCTGTAATGGAGACCATTTACCTTGCTCATTTTCTTCTCTTTCCTTCCACCATTCCCAGCATTAGAGTCTTCTCCAGAGAGCCAAGTCGTACAAGAGGTACTGGCAAAAGTTTGGAGGCAAAAAATTAAGGGAAGACCCCAGCATCAACCTCAGGAAACTAAGAATGCTCAAGAGAGTGACACTGTGTGTGTCTCTCTTTTGAGGAGAGCAGAATGGCATCACATCTCCTGAATGAAAATACAGCTGATTGAAACGTTTTCCATTTCCTCTTTTCCCTCTCTAAGACCCTCAAGATAGATAAGATTTCAACAGCTACAGATCCTGAGCACCAGCTAGGAATGGTGGCTGGTGACGCCCATCATCTCTTGAAGCGCCAGGTTGACCAAGTCTGGAAAAGGTTGACCTTTTAGCTCCCAGGGCTGATGATAATTTTTTTATGATAATTTTGATATCTAATCTACCTCCCTTGTCCTTCACCATCTACCTGCCACCACAGGTAATATTTTCTACTTTGTGGAGCCCGAACATCTGTGATCTGTTACTGTGGCTCTGGTCTCCCTGGATGTTTTCTTAGTGAACCAGAGCACATAAAAGCTCAAGTATACTGTAGATAAGTTGTTTCAAGAACAGAAATGTCAGAGAGATGATTTGCCATTTCTTCCTAGTTGCTGGGGTATTAGTTATGGTGATTACAGTTGCAGGAACAGAGCTATTAGTCAGCAGATTTGGGTAGGACAAGCTGCATTTTGCTTCATCTTTTAAAACGTCCACAGGTTCACTGATTAGGCATCAAACACACAGCTTGAAAGAAATGCACTAGGGTATTTCTGATGCTCAGTCAGGCTGAGATAAATCTCTGTCTGTCTGTCTGTCCCTCTCTCTCATCTGTCTGTCTGTCTGTCTGTCTGTCTGTCTGTCTGTCTGTCTGTCTGTCTGCGTGCCTGCCTGCCTGCCTGCCTGCCTGCCTGCCTGCCTGCCTATCTATCTATCTATCTATCTATCTATCTATCTATCTATCTATCTATCTATCTATCTATCTATCTATCTATCTATCTATCTATCTATCTATCTATCTATCTATCTATCTATCTATCTATCTATCTATCTATCTATCTATCCCTAGTTGTTGTTGTTAGCTGCAAAGTCGTGTCTGACCCATCGCGACCCCATGGACAACATTCCTCCAGGCCTTCCTGTCCTCTACCATCTTCTGGAGTCCATTTAAGCTCACCCCTACAGTGACTCCATCCAGCCACCTCATTCTCTGTCGTCCCCTTCTTCTCTTGCCCTCAATCTTTCCCAGCATGAGGCTCTTCTCCAGGGAGTCCTTCCTTCTCATTAGGTGGCCAAAGCTTTTGAGTTTCCACTTCAGGATCTGGCCTTCTAAAGAGCAGTCTGGGTTGATCTCCTCTAGGACTGACCGGTTTGATCGCCTTGCAGTCCAAGGGACTCGCAGGAGTCTTCTCCAGCATCTGTGCCTAGTACGTAACAAATATTGAAATATCTGAAGTATGGTTAAAATGACAAGAAATGATATTGTGAAGCCCACCCACTAGAAGAGCAACACAAGCAACTAGTGGAAAACAAAAACAATGAAGTGAAAACTGGCACAGAGCTTAAGCTTCAGAAAAGGTCTTCTGAAATAGCCCTTTTTGTTTAACATTTTTCCCAAAGACCAGCAAGAGGAACCTAGTTTGGACGCTGCCCAGAGGCAATTCCAAGGTATTGGCATTGCAACCCAAAGGCCGCATCTTCTAGCTTCAGCTGCCCTCACTTCTCAAAAGATTTAAACTTGAAGGGGGTTCTCCCGACAAGATTCAGTGTGTTGTGTTAGGTTCGGCGACAGATGACTTGGAGACTGGTATGGGGTTATTCTGTTTATTTCCAATACACGTGGTTGAACTGACCTCACATGGCCCCGGTATCCCTTATATGTCCGGCAACTGCCGGGCGCTAGCCAACCCCCTGGCTGCAATCTCCCGCCTTGCCTCAGACACCTAACCCGGTGTCCAGGAATTCCCACCGGCTGGATTAGCCAATCACAAGGCTGGACAGGTGCATACAGAACACAGTGGGTCAGTCCAATCTAGTCCATGTTTCAGGGTTTCAGCTTTAGGAGAAAAGGAACTTACTGTTCTAATCCCTACTGTATTATGATCTAGGACAGGGGTAGGCAACCTCGGCTCTTTTATGACTCATGGACTTCAACTCCCAGAATTCCTGAGTCAGCTATGCTGACTCAGGAATTCTGGGAGTTGAAGTCCATGAGTCATAAAAGAGCTGAGGTTGCCTACCCCTGATCTAGGATCTGCGAGACACTGTCAAAAAAAATCAAGCTACAAAGCTATGAGTTATGTTTTATTTTGCACGGAAAAACAGGTGGATCTTCAAAGGCACCATCTCAGCTGTTGAACCAGCCATTTTGACTATGGCATTGAGGACACCCTGATTAACAGTTCCCTCCCATTTTTAATGAAGCTTTAAATTAAAATTTTAATTTTGTCTAGCCTTATTGAAATGTAATTTCATTAAACCCAATATGAGTTGAATTCAACATGGTTTCTTTGATATGATATAGTTATAGTTACTTATCTACTAGATCTAAAAATGTGTGAGGCACATTTATTTAACATATTAGAAAGCTTTGACTCTCCCATCTTTGCAGTCCTTCTTTTCAAACAAGGAATGATGGCTGGATTGACTTCAGTGCTGTAGTTCATTAAGCCTTCCCTTCTGCCACCCTGTATATTTCTTCCAAATTTTTCATCCTGGTGGTGCTTATCTTTGAAATAATATTCTGCCACAGTGTCTTCAGCTGATAGGCCCATTTATCATGCTTTGCCTTGAGAAAAATCTGTACGATTATCTTTGTTCTTACGTTTCCCTGTAAAACGTTACAAACTTAAGGCTTCTAGGATTTTGACAACGAAGAGCTAAAGAAGGAACACATTGACAATATTGCTTCTAAGCGATTTCTCCTCTCGAAATCACAGCCCTTCAAATTCAGCTGCATTCTCTTATTTCTCTCTCCCCCTAGCCTTGGTGTGATTGTTATAAACAGTGGGACCTGGCGATTTGGGGGTTGCTTTCCTGTGTTTTGTCTTTTGGGGGGATCCACTTTCATCTCCTTGTGTGTGTTTGATCCTGTTTTTCATTCAAGAAGTTTGCCTCTCCGTGCCAATGTATGCTCCCCCCCTCCCAAACTCTGGTTAGTAGATTTGGAGATGTGGAATAAACCACTAAGTCACGATTCCATTCCCCTGTGCCCATTCTCGTAAAGCAGAGCTCTGCCTTGGGCATTAGATGGCACTGTTGCTCCTGTTCAACACCACTTATGCAAAGTTTCCCTGGGCTTCTAGATCTGGAAGAGGTCTGTGAAGACAGGGGCAACCCAAGCCAAGATCATGGCACGGTGAAAATGTTACCATGGAAAGATTGGTGACCAATAAATTCATGGGATTTTGAAATGCCAGGGTTAGAAGCAGAGACCAGCGTCTTGGAAACTTGCCAACCTTAAGACAGGTGGACTTCAACTTCCAGAATTCTTTTTGAAGTCCACATACAGTATCTGAATATGGCCAAGTTGGAAAAATGCTGATTGAATCTGACACTCTGCCCCGGGGCAGGAACTGACTCCTGCAGCTTTTTATTGGGAGAAGCGAAGCTTTTTATCAGGAATGAAAAATAGTCTAGGATGCTTGACGAATCAGTTTCCCGTACAGATTTCAAATTTGCCGGTGCTATTTGCAAATACTGAGATATAATCATTTCTGTTTCAGAATAATAATTTATATCACCCGTCGAATCTTGAAGAAAACGTGATTAATTACATGGTGGCAAATTGGATTCATTGACTAGAACACTTTATCTTCCGTTGAATTGCAGAATTGTTAACTGCTTAATAGCAATAATGCAGTTCCTAGAAAGTGGTTAAGATTCTAGTATTTTAGTATTTCCATGTGCCTTATTCTTAAAGAATGCAGACATTTTTTCTGTTTATGAAAGACGGAGTTTTACATTCTTATGTAACCTTGCCATTTAATTCTGGATGTTAAGGCACTTGATTAAGAATGTGTAAATAAGTAGCTGTCTTAGAAATCTCTGGCTTTGCACCACATCCATGAATTTAGAGGCAAACTGTTCATGCTCAAGAAAGTTGACATAGCCATTTGAAATAGCTTTTGAAATGTTAGACAAGTTCATTTAATCTGCATAGATTTCTCATGATCACTTTTATTTATTTTTCCTGCTTCAGACAGGAAGGCGGTGCAGAGAGTGGTGAGGATGGCCGAAAAGATCATTGGGAGTTCCCTCCCTCCCATCCAGGACATAGCACAGAAGCGTTGCTTGAGCAGGGTGCACAAGATTATCTGGGACACTACACACCCTCTCCACGACCTGTTTTCCTTGTTCCCTTCTGGGAGGAGGGGGCTTCATGATATCCGAAGCAAAACATCCAGATTCAGCCACAGTTTCATTCCATGCAGCATTAACCTTGTGTTCTCTCAAGCTTCCTCCTTCCGTTATGTATTCA